>NW_026441731.1:0-19000 GCF_025612915.1 Magallana angulata
TAAAAGATCCCGATTAAGATAAGATTCCATATCGTGTACATTGATTGCAGCATGTTGAAGGCTATTATCATCTGCAAAAAGTCTGCAAAATGTTAACATGTTATCTGCTATATCGTTTACATAAATAAGAAATAACAATGGACCAAGGACAGAGCCTTGAGACACTCCGGCATTAATAGACTTAATAGACGACAGCACTTCTCGATACATAACCCTTTGCTTTCTATTTACAAGGTAACTATTAAACCATTTGAACAGATTTCCAGTAATACCATAGGTATGGAGTTTAAACAATAAACCTTTATGCCAAACGCGGTCAAATGCTTTTGACAAGTCGCAAAAAATCATACAACAAGATTGACCTTGATCAATTGCTCTTAAAATATGGTCATACGTTTCTATTAGCTGATAAACAGTTGAGTGACCAGGTAAAAATCCAGCTTGACACTTATAAAAAAGATTATTATCATGAAAAAAGTTGTATACATGTCTAAAAATAATTCGTAACATTATCTTAGAAACACAACGTAATAAGGAAACAGGTCTATAATTCGACATTTGTGATGGGTCGCCTTTCTTATATAAAGGTAAAACATTTGATATTTTCCAAGAGCTTGGAAATGTACAGTTTTTTGAAGAACGATTAAATAATGAACATAGAGGTTTTGCTATTGTATACATAGTATTCTTAAGCATTTTATGACTTATGTTATCTGGCCCCACAGCTTTGTTTACTTGAATGATTGAAATAATATCTATCACATCTTGTTCAGAAATACATACATCACAAATAAAATTGTTGCATTCAGAGTTGAATTCAGGTAATCGAGCGTCATTGTCGTCTAAACATGAAATGGAGGAAAAATAATCATTAAGAACCTCAGCCATTTCTGCGTTGGTATAAGCTATGGATTGATTACCGTTTTTTAAGGCAAATTGCAATGGGGGAATTTCGGTAGACATTTTAATATCAAAAACATTCTTCAATAATCTCCAGTATAATTTGGAATTATTTTTACTGGAATCTAAAAGATTAATTTCTAAATTGTTATAATAATTGTCAATTGCACACTTTTTCATATTGTTAACTTTATTGCGTGATTTTTTAAACTTTTGCATATCTAAAGCGTTTCTAGAATTTATTGCAATCTTCCTTAAACGGTTTCTGGGTTAGGGTTAGGGTTAGGGTATAGGCACTCTGACGAGATGCGTGTGTGGGAATGCGGGACTCCGTCCCTTTACTCATGTGAATGTCAGTCATTTCTTTCTATAAATATCTGGTGATTTGGTTTCTTATCATTCTTTTGATTGTGACTCTGTTGGATTATATGGATTTTTCACTTGTTAAAGGTAATTGCATCTTTTAAAATAATTATTTATTTGCTCATTTATCCTGCATCCTAATGTTAAGTAGCAATAAATATGAAATTTTATAAAAATAGAAATAATTGCTGGGAGCAATTGATCGACTATTGATTTGATCTATAGTTTACAATTAAATTTCAATTGTAGCAAGATATTCATCAAATGTAGTGAATGATTGATTTTAATGAAACCTTTTGATATACTTTATTAAGATAATTACGTTAAGATCTTGGGCTCATTAAGCTTAAGATCTAATATTGTTTTACTCTGAGTTAAACTAGGGTATACCCTGGGCTCAACAAGGGTATACCCTGGGTTTACCCCGGGTCTACCCTGGGTTGAACCCGGGCATACCCTGGGTTGAACCCGGGTATACCCTGGGTTGAACCCGGGTATACCCTGGGTGAAACCCGGGTATATCCTGGGTCTAACCCAGGTATACCCTGGGTTAAACCCAGGGTATACCCTGGGTTAAACCTGGGTATACTCTAGGTTAAACCCGGGTATACTCTGCGTTAAACCCGGGCATACTCTGGGTTAAACCCAGCATATACCCTAGGTTTTACCCGGGTATACCCTGGATTAAACCATGGTAAAGTTTGAGTTATATTTAGGTTTACCCCGGAATATACCCTAGACTATACTTGGGTTTAACCCATGGTTATGAATAGAGTTAAATATAAATTTTAGTTAAAAAATAAAATAAATCAGATTTAATGCCGGGTAATTATTTCTTATCATCATCTAACTTGAAAACTAGGTATTATGAAAAATGGGTTAGGGTTAGGGTTAGGGTAAAAGCATATTTACGAAATCATTTGCTGTATCAACTCGTCAATGTCACCGAATTGTCACGTGGTCTTTGAAGGGCGGAGTTAAAGCTGGATTGATATATATAGTGATTGTTGTTTAGGTTAAATTTCTTTACCAGCCATTTTTGCTTAAATTCAAACCTGAAACCATAAACTTGTTGTTGAACCCTGTATGGGGGTTAAGTTTTGAACTTATACTTCAGTAAAAACTCTTTTAAGACGAAAAAAAATTCATTTAATGTTCCAGTTTGCATTAAAATTTACAACAGATATTAGTTATTGTAAAGGACGAAATAAACTCTTCTTAAAACTCCCACAATAGATGTTAAGCTTTAATGTTTGAGGAAAAAGGTCTGGGTTAAAAAGTTTTCAATTTTACATCTGATTCCCAGGAGGTTTAGAGTTAGGGTTGGGGTAGGGTTGGGTTAGGGTTAGGGTTAGGGTTGGGTTGGGTTGGGTTAGGGTTAGGTTTAGGGTGGGGGTGGGTTAGGGTTAGGGTTAGGGTTAGGGTTAGGGTTGGGGTTGGGGTTAGGGTTAGGGTTAGGGTTGGGGTTAGGGTTAGGGTTAGGTTTAGGGTTAGGGTCAGGGTCAGGGTCAGGGTTAGGGTTAGGGTTAGGGTTAGGGTTTGGGTTAGGGTTAGGGTTAGGGTTAGGGTATAGGCACTTTGACGAGATGCGTGTGCGGGAATGCGGGACTCCGCCTATTAATCCACGTGACTGTCAATCATTTCTTTCTATAAATATCTGATGATTTGGTGTTTTATCATTCTTTTGATTGTGACTTTGTTGGATTATATGGGTTTTTCACTTGTTAAAGGTAACTGCATTTTTTAATATCATTATTTAATTGCTCATTATCCTGCATTCTAATGTTAAGTAGCAATAGATATGAAATTTTATAAACATAGTAGTTATTCCTGGTAGTAATTGATAGACTATTGAATTGATCTATAGTTTACAATTAAATTTCAATTGTAGCAAGATATTCATCAAATGTAGTGAATGATTGATATTAATGAAACTTTTTGATATGCTTAATTAAGATAATTGCGTTAAAAACTTTGGCTCATTAAACTTAAGGTCTAACATTGTTTTACTCTGTGTTGAACCCGTGTATACACTGGGATCAACTAGGGTATACTCTGAGTTTACCCTGGGTATACCCCGGGTATACCCTGGGTTTACCCCGGGTATACCCTGGGTTTACCCCGGGTATACCCTTGGTGTACCCAGGGTATACCCTGGGTTAAACCCGGGTATATCCTGGGTTTAACCCAAGTATACCCTGAGTTTATCCTGGGTTTAACCCGGGTATACCCTGGGTTTACCCCGGGTATACCCTGGGTTAAACCCGGGTATACCCTGGGTTAAACCCGGGTATACCCTGGGTTAAACCCGGGTATACCCTGGGTTAAACCCGGGTATACCCTGGGTTAAACCCGCGTTTAATCTGTGTTAAACCCGCGTTTAATCTGTGTTAAACCCGGGCATACTCTTGGTTAAACCCAGCGTATACCCTGGGTTTTACCCGGGTGTACCCTGGATTAAACCATGGTAAAAGCCAAGTTATATTTAGGTTTACCCCGGAATATACCCTAGACTATACTCGGGTTTAACCCAAGGTTGATCTTTGAGAATAGAGTTTAATATATATTTTTGTTAAAAAATTAATTAATTGAGTTATAATGCCGGGTAATTATTTCTTATCATCATCTAAGTTGAAAATTAGATATTATAAAAAAAAAGCTTTTCTCATTATGAGTGTCTAAACACGTCATATTTTTTAAAAATTTTAGATGGATATGGAAGATACGGAACAAACTTTTTCTGAAACGGTGTTGGAGAATTTCAACCTAGCCAAGGCGTACAATTCTGTATCTGAAACACCACAACTCTTTTTAAGAAGGGATGATCGGATTTTTGGAAGATGTCTGACAGTCGATGAAGTAGAAAGAGAAGTATGGTTGAGATATTCCTTTGACATTGATGGATGCGTTGTGGAGTTTAAATCTTTGGCCGCAATAAGAATGCCCGTGAGACATATCACACTGTTTCCAAATGATAATGCAAGTCTACGGAACGTTAGAGGCTTTTTGAAAAAGCACGTCAGATTAACAGAATACAGTAAAAGCGAACTTATGACCTTCTCAAACAGCTTAGGGTTCCAGCTATTTTATGAAAGAGGGTGGGAATGTTGGATAGCTTTAATTCCTATGCACCAGATGCATTCAGTTGCATTATCCATTCAGCAAGTGAGACAACAAGCGCTCGCCACATTTCTTCAGCTGAGAGAGAATTTTAAAAATACACTAATGGCTCTTGCTTTGCGTGGAGAGGCTAGAAGAGCTCTCGAAAAGAATGACATAAATGACGTTCGAAAAATGTTCATTTTACCTGACGATTGTAATGCAATACTCGATGCTTTGCAAGCATCTTTAAACCAACTGACCCAAACTGGACTTTTGAGACCAATCATATTTTGCTTCCGCTTTGGTGAAAAAATGACCTGTGGATTATCATTGTCAGATTTTAATACCCAATTTACCTTGCGTACAACTATCCATGTTGCTGCAAACATACTGTCAGACTCTGAAGAAGTTGATCTTCTTTGGTCTACTGCGGGATTGCAACAAATCATCGGCCACAGAGGAACACTTTGTACATGCTTATCATTCAAAGACTGTGCCAACTATCAGAGCAATCTAGATGGAAGACCAATGGATATCAAAACTTGTTTGCGGACGATTTGTCGTTTTCCACACGAGGTGCAGTTTGTTCAACTTTACGCTGACATTCCACATCGTCAACCCAATTGTCGATATCATCCAGTGTCGGGTTGCATTGTTGGAGGTATGTGTTTCCCACGATCGACAGCAGATGCATTCCTACGCGACGCTGATCATTATATATCTACATTGCAAAGCAACTGGACATTACTAAGGAGAAGTACATGTAGGATTGAATTTGTTGTTTCGCAGGATTCAGTTGCTGACCATATAAATGCTATGGATTTTATTAATTTAACCAATCTAGAAGTACTTTTAGAAACTGTACCTCTGTTGGTGCCTTTTCCTTTGCATATTCTAACATGCATTCGACATTTGGGTTTATGGATTTGCAAGGAACTTAAAGAATTATTGAACGAGTATAAAAAAACAGGAAATGTGCGTGCCACCTGGCAATCCTATCAGTTGGAACTAGCCTCCGAAAAACTTTTGTGGGGAAAGCCACTTTGTGGAAGGAGTACATCTTACTCTATCAATCTAGGACCAGGAGCTCTTGGTCCCAGTAGAAGTTCAACTGACCACTATGGATTTCTATCTTTAGAAGTGTACTCAACCTGTATGCAAAACGAATATAGCATTCCCCCACAAGAAATATGGACAACATCTGAGGTCATTTCTAAGATGATAAAACGGTCAGTGGGATTGCACGATCACTTGGATGGCAGCTATGGAGTCATTGGTCGACATTTGGTTGTTGCCTTACTACATGACCTGCACGAAACTGGCAAGGCTGCCAGTTACGTTCTTTTTGAAGATTTCCTACGAGAGATAAAATCTTGCAAGACAACATTTAAGACAGTCGGTGCTGTAACAATTAGATCGCTGGTCAAACTGTTAACAACAAACAGAAGAACAAATTCCCAAATGGTTTTCCCCAGCTTGTACCTGCTCTTGGATAAAAGTAATATATCAGTGGCAGAAGTCATAAAAGCTGGTATTCTTGAACTTGACCTTAAACATTTTCCAGCTGTTACAACATATGACAGGCATGGGAATATGACACTGACTTGGTCATTTAATGATAAATTCTGGACAGTTGTATATGACAAACGTTCTACAGATATCACAGAAAACACACTTGTCACAATATCAGATTTAGTAAGAGGTGAATTGGAAAAACGGGGGCTAATATACCCAAGTAAGATTAAGAAAACCCCAAAGATTCTTCCTTGGTTAACAATGTGCCTTCGAAGGCTCCAGAAAGAAAATATGGATATGGAACAATTAGTAATAACAATGACGTATATCAGCTGTATTGCACTTTTGATGCAGGGCCAATATGTCGAATATGACAGGTTAGCTTTACTGACGATCGACCTACCGGTAGATAAAAACAAACTGATCGCCTTGGAGATTTTGTCAAAATTGCAATTGGCCAGCTTTAGATTTCGCAATTTGCAGTTAAATCGCTTGCACTTCACCATCCCACATAAACTTGAAATGTTGACAGGAGCAGAAAAGAAAAGTACGAAGAAGGGAGAAACAAAGCAATCAGAAGAGGTTACTATCAATGACAATAAAGTCGAGGAACTCCCCCCAAAATACGTCGATCATGACAATGCTGACGATGACCCTATTCTATTTGATAAAGACATCGGACATCGAAGAACTTCCACTTGCTTCCCGATTTCTACATCCTTGAAAGCTCCCTGGTCAGCCCAAGAGTTGGAATTCCTGCATGCTCAAAGGTTGGCAGAAGTTACCATTCGTGAAAAATACGAACGCTTTAAATTACAGTGTTTAAGATCAAATATTCCTTTCCGTACATTTCGGGCTTTTGAAACAAAACTACAAAGACTTTCAAATAAGTAAATATATGCTGCAAGAAGCATAATTTAATTGCATTTACATTTAACAGTTATGTGAGTTATAAGTCATGTTTGATTATAAGCAGGATATTGTTGATTTCGGAATTTCTACATCGGCAATCACTAAAGCAAATAAATTTTGTCTAAGTTTATTTTTGTCTGAGTATTTAATTTGGAAGTAAATGTGAAAAAAGTAATCTTTGACTTTTATTTCTTTATCAAACATTTATCAGGGAGTTTGTGAAATTTAGAACATTTTTTTTAACTTCTTAAATAGTTTCCGTCGAGTCTATTTTTTGATAATGTATTGTGTAGAGAATGGAAGTACTTAAGAATAAAAAATTGTTTAGATGGCTAAAAGTTTCTTGTGAATCAACCTTATGAACTAAGAACTTCAATTAAATACTGAGAAAGGGTTTTTTTTCTTCAAGGTCATGATTTCACAAAGTCTCCATTTATGTTGAATAAGAAAATTGAAAATGTTTTGAATTTTTTTTTATCATAGTGTATAATTTATTAATGGTTTAAGTTCGCAGACAGATCTTTGTCCGCAAACATAGCGTACTAAATAAATCACGCACAAAAAAGTATGAATGAACTATTTCACTTCTTTTTGAACTGTTTTATAATTTAAAACGGCAAGATAATCTTTTACCATAACTTGCAATTACAGGACAAAGTAAACTCTAATATTTGGCAGTTGCAAATTCTTACTCGAACGTTGAGCTTATGGATTGATGATACACAAGCCGTGTTAACTAGTCTTTCCCATCACTCAGAGCGCCTGCTAACGTTAACACAGAAAGCACAGTCATTGTTTCCTTGTCACTCCTTCAGTGCAGACGGTGATTTTCCTAGGAGAGGTAAGCAATTCATTAATTGAAAGTAATCAGTATACCTAATGATAAAGAATGTTTAGAATGCAAAATTAATTTCTTGTTTGTCTAAAGGAAGTTCAAATAAAAAAATAATAATATTAAATCATTCTACAATTTTAGAATATGTACAGACTTCCATAGATAAGATTAAAATGACTCAATCAAACACAATTGGTTTTGTTCTTATAAAACAAAATATTTTGTCACATACATTTATTTTAATTATTTTACGATGTTCCTGTGCATTACAGATTCCTCACTTGTCTTGAATTAAATAGCAGTATGGAGAATGACTGGCTATCCGAAGGTAATTTTTATAACATAGATATTGAAACATTGTTTAATATAGCAAGCATATTACAACTTTACATGCATGTTTTTGAATCATATTTGATAGATGAAAACGATCCAAAGTATGAAGCCTTAAGAGAATTTGTCCTTGAGACTCTCGGGAAGTTCAGTCGTAAAATAAGAGAAGTTGGTATTAAGCTTGAAAACCTTGAAAAAAAATTGGACTCAGGAACAGAATGTGCCAAGTTCGAAGCTGATTTGGACCAGATTCATAAGAAAATTGATAAAGAGGTGAAGCCTGAATTTGAAAACGCACTTTCCTTCCAAATTAGTCAAGTGAACTCGAGAATAGACGAGTTAGAAATGGCTCTAGTAAATCCTAAAAAGAGAAAAATGATAGACAATGAAGAATTTGAAGAAGAGGAAACAGAAGCTAAGATCGCGACATCTGTGGAAGAATTAAATGAAAACATAAGAAAAGAAGTCGCGGAAGTGTTCAAGAGCATCGAAAGGAGCTACCGCAAAGAACAGGAAAAAGTTTCGAAGTTACAGCTAGCGTACATTCATTACTGGCTGGGATTGCAGGAAACCATTTCTCCAAGTAAGTATAATATACTCCATGTATAGCAACGGGGAAACGTTTATAGTTAAATTAAGATAAAAGAATGAATGCCAGTTTCATTTATTCGTAATGCTTATGCTTTGAGATAGAATGAGAACTCAAAAAGTGTTGTTTTGTTACAATAGCAAAAATGGTAGACATCCAAAATTTGATAAAAGATGGTGTGGAGGATCGCATATGGAGCGAGGGATGGAAGCCAGACGTTCGCGGGGATTTCACCAACTATTTACAGGACAAAGTAAAGAAAATAGTCAAGAAGAAAAGAGCAATCAACGAAAGAACAAAGCTCCAGCAAGAGCTAGAAAACTTGGTTGGGAATGATTTGCAATAAAAGTTTGCTTATGGTTTGTGTAAAAAGAAAAGCATCTGTTCACTAAGTATTGCTTATCATTTATGTTATCCTTTATGTAAACCTTTTTTTAGTGCAAAGAAATTTGCTAAAGTAATGAAAGGTAAAAGAAGCAGGAAGCTATATATTATATTAACATTATGTTGATGTAAGGAAAGTAACTTCATAAAATATATGTTGATGTCATTTTTGATAAGAGTAAAAAATGAGTATGTTTTAACAACAAATATGAAAACTAATAAACGAATGATCTTTAAAATAATTTGTTGGTTAGTTTTTCAACAGTCCGCCCAGCGCAACATCAGTTATACGTAGTGGATAAAACTTTATCCCTTTAAAAATCCAAGTTTGGGAAAGTTTAATGTATATTTAATTTCAACAGCCTCTGTACAACATTATCCCCGAAAATCAAGGTCTGGGATTAGATTTTAGATGATAAACCCGGGATGACCCTAAAAATCAGGGTTAGCTCGGGGTTAGCCCTTAAACTTCCGGGTTGGGGAAGGGTTGGTGGATATTTCATGTGACCTACCTCTGTACAACATTATCCCCGAATATCAAGGTCTGGGATTAGATTTTAGATGATAAACCCGGGATGACCCTAAAAATCAGGGTTAGCTCGGGGTTAGCCCTTAAACTTCCGGGTTGGGGAAGGGTTGGTGGATATTTCATGTGACCTACCTCTGTACAACATTATCCCCGAATATCAAGGTCTGGGATTAGATTTTAGATGATAAACGCGGGATGACCCTAAAAATCAGGGTTAGCTCGGGGTTAGCCCTTAAACTTCCGGGTTGGGGAAGGGTTGGTGGATATTTCATGTGACCTACCTCTGTACAACATTATCCCCGAATATCAAGGTCTGGGATTAGATTTTAGATGATAAACCCGGGATGACCCTAAAAATCAGGGTTAGCTCGGGGTTAGCCCTTAAACTTCCGGGTTGGGGAAGGGTTGGTGGATATTTCATGTGACCTACCTCTGTACAACATTATCCCCGAATATCAAGGTCTGGGATTAGATTTTAGATGATAAACCCGGGATGACCCTAAAAATCAGGGTTAGCTCGGGGTTAGCCCTTAAACTTCCGGGTTGGGGAAGGGTTGGTGGATATTTCATGTGACCTACCTCTGTACAACATTATCCCCGAATATCAAGGTCTGGGATTAGATTTTAGATGATAAACCCGGGATGACCCTAAAAATCAGGGTTAGCTCGGGGTTAGCCCTTAAACTTCCGGGTTGGGGAAGGGTTGGTGGATATTTCATGTGACCTACCTCTGTACAACATTATCCCCGAATATCAAGGTCTGGGATTAGATTTTAGATGATAAACCCGGGATGACCCTAAAAATCAGGGTTAGCTCGGGGTTAGCCCTTAAACTTCCGGGTTGGGGAAGGGTTGGTGGATATTTCATGTGACCTACCTCTGTACAACATTATCCCCGAATATCAAGGTCTGGGATTAGATTTTAGATGATAAACCCGGGATGACCCTAAAAATCAGGGTTAGCTCGGGGTTAGCCCTTAAACTTCCGGGTTGGGGAAGGGTTGGTGGATATTTCATGTGACCTACCTCTGTACAACATTATCCCCGAATATCAAGGTCTGGGATTAGATTTTAGATGATAAACCCGGGATGACCCTAAAAATCAGGGTTAGCTCGGGGTTAGCCCTTAAACTTCCGGGTTGGGGAAGGGTTGGTGGATATTTCATGTGACCTACCTCTGTACAACATTATCCCCGAATATCAAGGTCTGGGATTAGATTTTAGATGATAAACGCGGGATGACCCTAAAAATCAGGGTTAGCTCGGGGTTAGCCCTTAAACTTCCGGGTTGGGGAAGGGTTGGTGGATATTTCATGTGACCTACCTCTGTACAACATTATCCCCGAATATCAAGGTCTGGGATTAGATTTTAGATGATAAACCCGGGATGACCCTAAAAATCAGGGTTAGCTCGGGGTTAGCCCTTAAACTTCCGGGTTGGGGAAGGGTTGGTGGATATTTCATGTGACCTACCTCTGTACAACATTATCCCCGAATATCAAGGTCTGGGATTAGATTTTAGATGATAAACCCGGGATGACCCTAAAAATCAGGGTTAGCTCGGGGTTAGCCCTTAAACTTCCGGGTTGGGGAAGGGTTGGTGGATATTTCATGTGACCTACCTCTGTACAACATTATCCCCGAATATCAAGGTCTGGGATTAGATTTTAGATGATAAACCCGGGATGACCCTAAAAATCAGGGTTAGCTCGGGGTTAGCCCTTAAACTTCCGGGTTGGGGAAGGGTTGGTGGATATTTCATGTGACCTACCTCTGTACAACATTATCCCCGAATATCAAGGTCTGGGATTAGATTTTAGATGATAAACGCGGGATGACCCTAAAAATCAGGGTTAGCTCGGGGTTAGCCCTTAAACTTCCGGGTTGGGGAAGGGTTGGTGGATATTTCATGTGACCTACCTCTGTACAACATTATCCCCGAATATCAAGGTCTGGGATTAGATTTTAGATGATAAACCCGGGATGACCCTAAAAATCAGGGTTAGCTCGGGGTTAGCCCTTAAACTTCCGGGTTGGGGAAGGGTTGGTGGATATTTCATGTGACCTACCTCTGTACAACATTATCCCCGAATATCAAGGTCTGGGATTAGATTTTAGATGATAAACCCGGGATGACCCTAAAAATCAGGGTTAGCTCGGGGTTAGCCCTTAAACTTCCGGGTTGGGGAAGGGTTGGTGGATATTTCATGTGACCTACCTCTGTACAACATTATCCCCGAATATCAAGGTCTGGGATTAGATTTTAGATGATAAACCCGGGATGACCCTAAAAATCAGGGTTAGCTCGGGGTTAGCCCTTAAACTTCCGGGTTGGGGAAGGGTTGGTGGATATTTCATGTGACCTACCTCTGTACAACATTATCCCCGAATATCAAGGTCTGGGATTAGATTTTAGATGATAAACCCGGGATGACCCTAAAAATCAGGGTTAGCTCGGGGTTAGCCCTTAAACTTCCGGGTTGGGGAAGGGTTGGTGGATATTTCATGTGACCTACCTCTGTACAACATTATCCCCGAATATCAAGGTCTGGGATTAGATTTTAGATGATAAACCCGGGATGACCCTAAAAATCAGGGTTAGCTCGGGGTTAGCCCTTAAACTTCCGGGTTGGGGAAGGGTTGGTGGATATTTCATGTGACCTACCTCTGTACAACATTATCCCCGAATATCAAGGTCTGGGATTAGATTTTAGATGATAAACCCGGGATGACCCTAAAAATCAGGGTTAGCTCGGGGTTAGCCCTTAAACTTCCGGGTTGGGGAAGGGTTGGTGGATATTTCATGTGACCTACCTCTGTACAACATTATCCCCGAATATCAAGGTCTGGGATTAGATTTTAGATGATAAACCCGGGATGACCCTAAAAATCAGGGTTAGCTCGGGGTTAGCCCTTAAACTTCCGGGTTGGGGAAGGGTTGGTGGATATTTCATGTGACCTACCTCTGTACAACATTATCCCCGAATATCAAGGTCTGGGATTAGATTTTAGATGATAAACCCGGGATGACCCTAAAAATCAGGGTTAGCTCGGGGTTAGCCCTTAAACTTCCGGGTTGGGGAAGGGTTGGTGGATATTTCATGTGACCTACCTCTGTACAACATTATCCCCGAATATCAAGGTCTGGGATTAGATTTTAGATGATAAACCCGGGATGACCCTAAAAATCAGGGTTAGCTCGGGGTTAGCCCTTAAACTTCCGGGTTGGGGAAGGGTTGGTGGATATTTCATGTGACCTACCTCTGTACAACATTATCCCCGAATATCAAGGTCTGGGATTAGATTTTAGATGATAAACGCGGGATGACCCTAAAAATCAGGGTTAGCTCGGGGTTAGCCCTTAAACTTCCGGGTTGGGGAAGGGTTGGTGGATATTTCATGTGACCTACCTCTGTACAACATTATCCCCGAATATCAAGGTCTGGGATTAGATTTTAGATGATAAACCCGGGATGACCCTAAAAATCAGGGTTAGCTCGGGGTTAGCCCTTAAACTTCCGGGTTGGGGAAGGGTTGGTGGATATTTCATGTGACCTACCTCTGTACAACATTATCCCCGAATATCAAGGTCTGGGATTAGATTTTAGATGATAAACCCGGGATGACCCTAAAAATCAGGGTTAGCTCGGGGTTAGCCCTTAAACTTCCGGGTTGGGGAAGGGTTGGTGGATATTTCATGTGACCTACCTCTGTACAACATTATCCCCGAATATCAAGGTCTGGGATTAGATTTTAGATGATAAACCCGGGATGACCCTAAAAATCAGGGTTAGCTCGGGGTTAGCCCTTAAACTTCCGGGTTGGGGAAGGGTTGGTGGATATTTCATGTGACCTACCTCTGTACAACATTATCCCCGAATATCAAGGTCTGGGATTAGATTTTAGATGATAAACGCGGGATGACCCTAAAAATCAGGGTTAGCTCGGGGTTAGCCCTTAAACTTCCGGGTTGGGGAAGGGTTGGTGGATATTTCATGTGACCTACCTCTGTACAACATTATCCCCGAATATCAAGGTCTGGGATTAGATTTTAGATGATAAACCCGGGATGACCCTAAAAATCAGGGTTAGCTCGGGGTTAGCCCTTAAACTTCCGGGTTGGGGAAGGGTTGGTGGATATTTCATGTGACCTACCTCTGTACAACATTATCCCCGAATATCAAGGTCTGGGATTAGATTTTAGATGATAAACCCGGGATGACCCTAAAAATCAGGGTTAGCTCGGGGTTAGCCCTTAAACTTCCGGGTTGGGGAAGGGTTGGTGGATATTTCATGTGACCTACCTCTGTACAACATTATCCCCGAATATCAAGGTCTGGGATTAGATTTTAGATGATAAACCCGGGATGACCCTAAAAATCAGGGTTAGCTCGGGGTTAGCCCTTAAACTTCCGGGTTGGGGAAGGGTTGGTGGATATTTCATGTGACCTACCTCTGTACAACATTATCCCCGAATATCAAGGTCTGGGATTAGATTTTAGATGATAAACCCGGGATGACCCTAAAAATCAGGGTTAGCTCGGGGTTAGCCCTTAAACTTCCGGGTTGGGGAAGGGTTGGTGGATATTTCATGTGACCTACCTCTGTACAACATTATCCCCGAATATCAAGGTCTGGGATTAGATTTTAGATGATAAACCCGGGATGACCCTAAAAATCAGGGTTAGCTCGGGGTTAGCCCTTAAACTTCCGGGTTGGGGAAGGGTTGGTGGATATTTCATGTGACCTACCTCTGTACAACATTATCCCCGAATATCAAGGTCTGGGATTAGATTTTAGATGATAAACCCGGGATGACCCTAAAAATCAGGGTTAGCTCGGGGTTAGCCCTTAAACTTCCGGGTTGGGGAAGGGTTGGTGGATATTTCATGTGACCTACCTCTGTACAACATTATCCCCGAATATCAAGGTCTGGGATTAGATTTTAGATGATAAACCCGGGATGACCCTAAAAATCAGGGTTAGCTCGGGGTTAGCCCTTAAACTTCCGGGTTGGGGAAGGGTTGGTGGATATTTCATGTGACCTACCTCTGTACAACATTATCCCCGAATATCAAGGTCTGGGATTAGATTTTAGATGATAAACCCGGGATGACCCTAAAAATCAGGGTTAGCTCGGGGTTAGCCCTTAAACTTCCGGGTTGGGGAAGGGTTGGTGGATATTTCATGTGACCTACCTCTGTACAACATTATCCCCGAATATCAAGGTCTGGGATTAGATTTTAGATGATAAACCCGGGATGACCCTAAAAATCAGGGTTAGCTCGGGGTTAGCCCTTAAACTTCCGGGTTGGGGAAGGGTTGGTGGATATTTCATGTGACCTACCTCTGTACAACATTATCCCCGAATATCAAGGTCTGGGATTAGATTTTAGATGATAAACGCGGGATGACCCTAAAAATCAGGGTTAGCTCGGGGTTAGCCCTTAAACTTCCGGGTTGGGGAAGGGTTGGTGGATATTTCATGTGACCTACCTCTGTACAACATTATCCCCGAATATCAAGGTCTGGGATTAGATTTTAGATGATAAACCCGGGATGACCCTAAAAATCAGGGTTAGCTCGGGGTTAGCCCTTAAACTTCCGGGTTGGGGAAGGGTTGGTGGATATTTCATGTGACCTACCTCTGTACAACATTATCCCCGAATATCAAGGTCTGGGATTAGATTTTAGATGATAAACCCGGGATGACCCTAAAAATCAGGGTTAGCTCGGGGTTAGCCCTTAAACTTCCGGGTTGGGGAAGGGTTGGTGGATATTTCATGTGACCTACCTCTGTACAACATTATCCCCGAATATCAAGGTCTGGGATTAGATTTTAGATGATAAACCCGGGATGACCCTAAAAATCAGGGTTAGCTCGGGGTTAGCCCTTAAACTTCCGGGTTGGGGAAGGGTTGGTGGATATTTCATGTGACCTACCTCTGTACAACATTATCCCCGAATATCAAGGTCTGGGATTAGATTTTAGATGATAAACGCGGGATGACCCTAAAAATCAGGGTTAGCTCGGGGTTAGCCCTTAAACTTCCGGGTTGGGGAAGGGTTGGTGGATATTTCATGTGACCTACCTCTGTACAACATTATCCCCGAATATCAAGGTCTGGGATTAGATTTTAGATGATAAACCCGGGATGACCCTAAAAATCAGGGTTAGCTCGGGGTTAGCCCTTAAACTTCCGGGTTGGGGAAGGGTTGGTGGATATTTCATGTGACCTACCTCTGTACAACATTATCCCCGAATATCAAGGTCTGGGATTAGATTTTAGATGATAAACCCGGGATGACCCTAAAAATCAGGGTTAGCTCGGGGTTAGCCCTTAAACTTCCGGGTTGGGGAAGGGTTGGTGGATATTTCATGTGACCTACCTCTGTACAACATTATCCCCGAATATCAAGGTCTGGGATTAGATTTTAGATGATAAACCCGGGATGACCCTAAAAATCAGGGTTAGCTCGGGGTTAGCCCTTAAACTTCCGGGTTGGGGAAGGGTTGGTGGATATTTCATGTGACCTACCTCTGTACAACATTATCCCCGAATATCAAGGTCTGGGATTAGATTTTAGATGATAAACCCGGGATGACCCTAAAAATCAGGGTTAGCTCGGGGTTAGCCCTTAAACTTCCGGGTTGGGGAAGGGTTGGTGGATATTTCATGTGACCTACCTCTGTACAACATTATCCCCGAATATCAAGGTCTGGGATTAGATTTTAGATGATAAACCCGGGATGACCCTAAAAATCAGGGTTAGCTCGGGGTTAGCCCTTAAACTTCCGGGTTGGGGAAGGGTTGGTGGATATTTCATGTGACCTACCTCTGTACAACATTATCCCCGAATATCAAGGTCTGGGATTAGATTTTAGATGATAAACCCGGGATGACCCTAAAAATCAGGGTTAGCTCGGGGTTAGCCCTTAAACTTCCGGGTTGGGGAAGGGTTGGTGGATATTTCATGTGACCTACCTCTGTACAACATTATCCCCGAATATCAAGGTCTGGGATTAGATTTTAGATGATAAACCCGGGATGACCCTAAAAATCAGGGTTAGCTCGGGGTTAGCCCTTAAACTTCCGGGTTGGGGAAGGGTTGGTGGATATTTCATGTGACCTACCTCTGTACAACATTATCCCCGAATATCAAGGTCTGGGATTAGATTTTAGATGATAAACGCGGGATGACCCTAAAAATCAGGGTTAGCTCGGGGTTAGCCCTTAAACTTCCGGGTTGGGGAAGGGTTGGTGGATATTTCATGTGACCTACCTCTGTACAACATTATCCCCGAATATCAAGGTCTGGGATTAGATTTTAGATGATAAACCCGGGATGACCCTAAAAATCAGGGTTAGCTCGGGGTTAGCCCTTAAACTTCCGGGTTGGGGAAGGGTTGGTGGATATTTCATGTGACCTACCTCTGTACAACATTATCCCCGAATATCAAGGTCTGGGATTAGATTTTAGATGATAAACGCGGGATGACCCTAAAAATCAGGGTTAGCTCGGGGTTAGCCCTTAAACTTCCGGGTTGGGGAAGGGTTGGTGGATATTTCATGTGACCTACCTCTGTACAACATTATCCCCGAATATCAAGGTCTGGGATTAGATTTTAGATGATAAACCCGGGATGACCCTAAAAATCAGGGTTAGCTCGGGGTTAGCCCTTAAACTTCCGGGTTGGGGAAGGGTTGGTGGATATTTCATGTGACCTACCTCTGTACAACATTATCCCCGAATATCAAGGTCTGGGATTAGATTTTAGATGATAAACCCGGGATGACCCTAAAAATCAGGGTTAGCTCGGGGTTAGCCCTTAAACTTCCGGGTTGGGGAAGGGTTGGTGGATATTTCATGTGACCTACCTCTGTACAACATTATCCCCGAATATCAAGGTCTGGGATTAGATTTTAGATGATAAACCCGGGATGACCCTAAAAATCAGGGTTAGCTCGGGGTTAGCCCTTAAACTTCCGGGTTGGGGAAGGGTTGGTGGATATTTCATGTGACCTACCTCTGTACAACATTATCCCCGAATATCAAGGTCTGGGATTAGATTTTAGATGATAAACCCGGGATGACCCTAAAAATCAGGGTTAGCTCGGGGTTAGCCCTTAAACTTCCGGGTTGGGGAAGGGTTGGTGGATATTTCATGTGACCTACCTCTGTACAACATTATCCCCGAATATCAAGGTCTGGGATTAGATTTTAGATGATAAACCCGGGATGACCCTAAAAATCAGGGTTAGCTCGGGGTTAGCCCTTAAACTTCCGGGTTGGGGAAGGGTTGGTGGATATTTCATGTGACCTACCTCTGTACAACATTATCCCCGAATATCAAGGTCTGGGATTAGATTTTAGATGATAAACCCGGGATGACCCTAAAAATCAGGGTTAGCTCGGGGTTAGCCCTTAAACTTCCGGGTTGGGGAAGGGTTGGTGGATATTTCATGTGACCTACCTCTGTACAACATTATCCCCGAATATCAAGGTCTGGGATTAGATTTTAGATGATAAACCCGGGATGACCCTAAAAATCAGGGTTAGCTCGGGGTTAGCCCTTAAACTTCCGGGTTGGGGAAGGGTTGGTGGATATTTCATGTGACCTACCTCTGTACAACATTATCCCCGAATATCAAGGTCTGGGATTAGATTTTAGATGATAAACGCGGGATGACCCTAAAAATCAGGGTTAGCTCGGGGTTAGCCCTTAAACTTCCGGGTTGGGGAAGGGTTGGTGGATATTTCATGTGACCTACCTCTGTACAACATTATCCCCGAATATCAAGGTCTGGGATTAGATTTTAGATGATAAACCCGGGATGACCCTAAAAATCAGGGTTAGCTCGGGGTTAGCCCTTAAACTTCCGGGTTGGGGAAGGGTTGGTGGATATTTCATGTGACCTACCTCTGTACAACATTATCCCCGAATATCAAGGTCTGGGATTAGATTTTAGATGATAAACCCGGGATGACCCTAAAAATCAGGGTTAGCTCGGGGTTAGCCCTTAAACTTCCGGGTTGGGGAAGGGTTGGTGGATATTTCATGTGACCTACCTCTGTACAACATTATCCCCGAATATCAAGGTCTGGGATTAGATTTTAGATGATAAACGCGGGATGACCCTAAAAATCAGGGTTAGCTCGGGGTTAGCCCTTAAACTTCCGGGTTGGGGAAGGGTTGGTGGATATTTCATGTGACCTACCTCTGTACAACATTATCCCCGAATATCAAGGTCTGGGATTAGATTTTAGATGATAAACCCGGGATGACCCTAAAAATCAGGGTTAGCTCGGGGTTAGCCCTTAAACTTCCGGGTTGGGGAAGGGTTGGTGGATATTTCATGTGACCTACCTCTGTACAACATTATCCCCGAATATCAAGGTCTGGGATTAGATTTTAGATGATAAACCCGGGATGACCCTAAAAATCAGGGTTAGCTCGGGGTTAGGGTTAGGGTTAGGGTTAGGGTTAGGGTTAGGGTATAGGCACTTTGACGAGATGCGTGTGCGGGAATGCGGGACT
>NW_026441732.1:0-177000 GCF_025612915.1 Magallana angulata
TCGATTCTTGCACGCTGTCTGCGTTATATATTCATTTAGAGAGGTTAAGATCGATGCTGAGAGGCGACACATACTCGGAAATGGAATTGTATTTGAAATTGCATGGTATATGCACTTTTACACTAGTTTAAATATCAATACTGTTGTTCCATACGGTCAAGTCGGACGCAGTCCCTGTACTGAATCACTGAATAATTTTCTGTAGTAAGTGACCTAATTTTATGAAAAATGAAAACAAAACCAGTAAAAATAAATAAATAAATGACCACACACAAATCCAGTCAGTCGCTTCTGCTAAACTATACTAAACTTTTTTCTGAGTAAATATAAATGTTGCTAGAAAAATACTAATTAAAAAAAACCCATAACATGCCGGGATTTTAAGTTAAAGTACAGGTTTTTTTATTGGTTGTTCAGTAACCTTTTTTCTGTCCTTTAAAGTTCCAAGAAACAACAAAAATTGCGTTGATAGAACTGGCCTTATAATTAGGGACTTTACTATTGTCCTTGCTTGATTACATGTAACAAAAAAATTCAACATTGATTAGGATCTTGAGATTTAATCATTATTTCTCATTTGTAATTGATAATGAGCTAGACAAGGAAAATGGGTCTTTTGTTAGTCGAATATGAAATTGGAGTACATCATTAGGTTGGTAAGAATCACGTGATTATACGTAATTGTATTCTGTTAATTGTACAGACAGATTAGGCCAGTATCCATTTCAAGTACTTAATCAATTAGTTGCCTTTTACATTTGTCCTGGTACGGTGCGGTAGGCACCCAAACTGTGCTATAACTGCTATCAACCAAACTATGCTATAACTGCTATCATCCAAACTGTGCTATAACTGCTATCATCCAAACTGTGCTATAACTGCTATCATCCAAACTGTGCTATAACTGCTATCATCCAAACTGTGCTATAACTGCTATCATCCAAACTGTGCTATAACTGCTATCATCCAAACTGTGCTATAACTGCTATCATCCAAACTGTGCTATAACTGCTATCATCCGAACTATGCTATAACTGCTATCATCCAAACTGTGCTATAACTGCTATCATCCAAACAGTCCTTAACTGTTAAAACCTTTCGAACTGGTGGACCCCCTAATGTGACGTTAAGTTGTCACTGGTGGACCCCCAAATGTGACGTTAGGTTGTCATTGTATTGATCTTTTCAAACAGTCGTATATATATATATATATATATATATATATATATATATATATATATATATATAACTACGGTTCCCGGCTTAGCGCCGGAGTATGTAAAATCACTGTCTTGCAGGCTGTCGGTTAGAAAGGAACTTTTGCAAATATTTTCTATGATTTTTACGCGCTAATATGTTAGAGTGGACTAATCTAAGGGTGTTCTTAAGATTTCAAAAGGTTTTGAGAGCTGATAAAAAAGATATATGAATTTTAATTTTCACCATCCTCTAAGGAATATGAAGTAGTTTCAAAAATTTTTACTTTAGATGCCTGCAACTTTTTTTCACATTTGACCAACGTTAGCGGCCGTTAAGGGGGAAAACTGTAGCAGTCTTATTTACATCTACGCTGTTATAATGTAAATAATAAGTAAACATAAGTTAAGAAAACTCAAACATATGTATGCTTTAGTGTTTGAATAACAGATTAATGATTTAAAAAGATGGAATATTACATTGATATCATTGGAAAAGTTTCTCATACAGGGTATCGTCTTGTTTACTATATGACTGTTATATAGCTTGTTGTCGATCGTTTTTTAATTATTCATTTTTTTGCACATAAGGATAGCGCAAATGTGCAAATTGTTGTCGTTTCAAAGAAATCGTTGTCTCTTATATTTACTTCAAGTAACAAAACATGCCTTAAGTTTGATTTAAATAAACACAAAACGCCGTAAACAATGTATCGCGCAGTTAGTTTGAAAGAGTTATCCTTCGTTTTAACCCACATTATATATAAATCAAAGTACTGAGAGCATTGCCAGTCTTGCGAGTCATAATTTGATTATTTAAAAAGCTTAACTTCTTACCTTGTACATGTAATTGTGTCCTCCGGCAACAATGTATGTAAAAATAAATATTTTTAATATATGTTACGCCCACAGTGATCTGATAGTTTTTTTGTTTTTAATCAACAAATTTAATTTAAAAAGAGTTCATTAATAATATACTCGTTCATATTATTTCTATGATTTTCCTATTAATTTGAGGATCGACTTTTGTCAAAAAAATATAATAAGTTGTAGTAGTAAAAGAAGTTGTAGTAGTAGTAGCAGTAAAAGTATTAATTATCAAATAAAAGGTAAATCTTTTTAAATCAAGGTATTATTGTTTCAACATTTGTTATATAGTTATCATTAACATCGTTTTAATAACATTTTTTCATATATTATAATTGCATTAAATCATCAAATGAGCATTAAGTGTTTTATCCGCTCATTAGATTTGAGTTATATCACGAAGACGAGGTCAGAAAATAGTTCAATTTATAAAATAGGAACACAGAATTACTGTTCATATAAAAAAAATGGCAGGAGTTAACAGTAATTTATGGATGTAATGGGCTGAAACAGATGAAACCGTTTCTATATGAAGACATTGATTATAAAAATACATGTAATAAAAACATTTTACTAATAGACTTATGTAAGCACTTTAATCAATAAGAACTATTTCTTTTCAATAGATTCATTCGTCTATATAAGACTGCACATTTTAATAGCAAAAAATTCAGCACTTACCTTGATAACAAAATACATTGATGTCAAAAATTAAATATTAACTAAAGATTAAAATGCTATAAAATGAAAGCTATGAGAATGAAATATTCGTCTACAAAAAACCCATTTAATTCATTCATCTATATACATTTAATCTGACCGGCTTTTCTATGGCAGGTAAAAATAATAACATAAAGAACATTAAGAACCAGGAAGCTGCATTCGTATCGAGAAAATAACTTTTTTTTGCATTTCTATAAGTAAACATATTTTTTTTAATCATCAAAGAAGATTTTCGATATAATTAATTCCTTTTTTTTTTGGAGGGGGGGGGGGGGTAGATTTCATAGATATAAAATTTATCAGTATGTTTATAAGCAATTGTAATTTCAAATGTAATTTGGAAGAATACATATAGAACTTTAGATTAAGAGTGAATTGAAATACAAATAAATGTACATTGATAAAACTGTTATCAAACAGTATTTTTTTTTTAGACAGAAAGCATTTAAAAATAATGTATATGTCATTATCTCTAAATGAAATTTAAAGCTCGGGACATTAAAAAACATCTTGCTGCTTTGTAAGTAGTCACGCCTTAAATAGAAAATATCTTTTACGAGTATTATGACGCGAGGCAAACACGTCAACACAGTTTTATTTCTAGGGTATTTGATCCTGGCGAAAACTATGAATTTCCCAGAATTGATAAATACCAAATTTATATTTTATATATTTTATAGTTTTAATAACAACGAAGGACCAAAAACCTCATATACAGTTTATTTACAATAAAAAAATAACAAACTGTCAACCATCTAAAAAATCCTTAAAACGAAATACAATTTCAAAGCAGAGCGCCACGGAGGTAGTATCAGGTGCCTAGGAAGAGTGAACATCCTGTGCTGACCGGTCACACCCGCCGTGTGTTCTTTGTCTTAATCGGGAGAATAACGGAAAAGTCCGTAGACAACATGGTGAATAATTATGTTCAAGCAATTAGTACGAAAAACGTCAGTCAGCATGCGACCCAGATACTCGATATATTGAGTCGGCATGCTATAAATCTAAAAATAATAATTTGATATTCTTCATCTAATAAACAAAAATACACAATAAATAGATTATTAATCAATGAAACACCTCGGAAAATGTTGTGGTGATGTTTGGTGATTTACTTGGCAACCCAATCACACAGACTCCACATTGGTAAATATTTAAGTGGACTCGGTAATTAACCAAGTAACCAAACTACCAAAATATTTTACCTTGGTTAATATTTAGGTGCAAACCGGTTAATTTTATATAACAGGGGAAAGATAGCCATTTAATTAAAGGCTATCACTATATTATTTATCAAACAGTCCTTGGTGTGGAATAATTTTACCAAGAACGTCGGTAATATAAATAGTGCCACTCGGTAAATCCAAATAAATAAATAATGTAAAACTTAATTACAAATCTATCTAGTGCCCGTCTAGATTGAGCCTCCGACATCTTCAACACTAGACTACACCGTTTTAGGCAATTTACATCTATTTATACGGACTACTCTACCCCTGCAAAGGCATTTACAGATTAATAAAGTTGCTGGTGAAGTATGTTCCCCTCCCAGACAGCACCCCACAGTTAATCTCGAGAAGTTTAAGGGAGGTTACAAATTAAAAAAAACAACATATCAATCAGTTCATAAATAAATATTGTAGCAATTCACTATTATCATGAACCATGTAAAATTATACAATTAAATGGTTAACAATACATTTAAGGAAGGGGTCTTCTCGTTGTCAAACATACTTCTTATAATAAGAAATTCATGAAATTTTGACACAGTTAAACTAATCATATTACCAAATAACTTATCAGTTTAATCAAATTTAACCTTTTTTGTTTTCACAAAAAGGTCAGGTCAAGGTCACTACCTTTTTCCTCAACGTAAAGGATGATAAAAATAAGTGTTGCTCTTTGAAGTTCTGTAGACATTTGTTTAAGATTTGAAGATTCTATTCTTCAATGAAATGATAGAATATCAGAATGTCTATCAGCTTATACTACTAAATTGGAATAAATATTTAAACTAAAATTGATATTGGTTAGCCCGTATATCCTCTAATTTTCTTAAAATTTGATTATTTTTTTATGCTTCCAATAATAAAATATTTCTAATTTTATGTATAATGAAGACTTTATATAAATAAATAAATTGACAGAAAAGCTAATATATTGACCCTTTAATAAGAGAGAAAACTGATTTTAGTGATTTTTTCACAAAAATCAATGTATAGAACGGGAGCGTTAAAAGGTTTAGAAAAATGTAATTTGATAGGCAGATCATATTTCAAAAACATATTCTGAAACCCAAGTATCATATCATCAGTTCACATTAGTAAAAAAAAATTCAACATTAAGGGTGTTGTTTACTCAGGGTTTGAGTTCTCGAATTCGGATTGTTATAAAGCTCAATGTCATGAGTAAAATTTGTTCTAAACACAAAAAGTATCTGTGAAATGAATTATTATTGACATAACATTTGATATTTCTACTATATTATGAAATTATGCCAAAACGAAAATAGACTTTTAGTCAAACAGAGGAAATTCGGACTAAATTTTGCAGATTTTGTTTTCTGCTAAAACACTTTTGGAAGTACTCTAATATTAAAGTTAAGATTATATATTTTAGTCTATATAATTTTGCATATTTTCTGGTAGTTTTTCCTCATTTATTCATTATAATAACCGTATGGCATAAATTCAAAAATATTGAAATATGCTTAAAAACGAGAAAAGACACCATATCTCAAAATGTTGATCATTGACCTCATATAAATTATATGCCAACAGAATAAGATCAATATAAGTAGTTTAATACTATAAATGTTTTTGTATTATCATCATTCAACTTTTTGTAAAATTGGACCAAAAATGGGTAGGAATTTGAAAAGTGATAGAGGAAATTCGGACTGGAATATTTATAAAAATTGTGAAGGAAAACCTAATTCTTTGTATGTATTTAGTGTTATTGCCATTCATGAATTGTATTTCATTTTCAAAAGTGTTGAGCAATTTGTATTATTTTCACAATTAAGAAAATCTTAATCATAGTGTAAAATTTTAAGTGATTTTCCTTTAATTTTCCAAAAATATACAATGGACATTAACTCAAAAAGTAGGTCATTGACCTACTTTTTTGAAAAAATGAAAAATAACACTACAATAATAGGTCTATAACACACAATAGTTGGTTTTTCATTATCATCAGTG
The DNA here is from genome assembly GCF_025612915.1 of Magallana angulata. Lineage (NCBI taxonomy): Eukaryota > Metazoa > Mollusca > Bivalvia > Ostreida > Ostreidae > Magallana > Magallana angulata. The sequence continues at coordinate 5,987 of NW_026441732.1, forward strand.
GAATTTTTTTTCATTCTGAGTAAACGTCATCCTTAATGTTATTGTTTTAAAATGCTAAAATAGACTCATTAATCTGCAGCCATTCTGAATTGCAAAACATGTGATATTTTCCTACGCCAATATTATGCCAAAAAATATAGTCCTTGTTAGATTCTAAACATTGATTACTTTTTCTATGCCAAGTTGTATCATAATAAAAAAGAAAGTAAAATATACTATTTTAATATACTTTCATCTTGATTTAATGAACAATTAATCAAATTTACGTTTGACAAGTCGAAAACCAGAAAAGATCCTTTCCTTAAAAATATTATTAAGAATTGCATACCTTTTGTAACGTTGCAGCGTTAAACCATTTAAACACATTTTCTTACGATTTATTTTTTTGCAAACGGGATTTGAAGTGTAAAATTTGATTACGCGATTTGAATTCGTCAAGGCAAAGTATTTTGTGGATGCACTCTGTCCTGTTTGACAATCTTTAGCTAAACGTATGACTCTTTGTCAGATTGGTCTTGTGAATGCCCAAAACTATTGGTTTACGAGTTAATTATTTTGTTTGGAGATACATAATATAAAGGATCAACTTTAGGCCCCTTTAAACTGATAATCGCAAGATGACATTCTGTGGACATACCTTTTTTCAAATAATAATCACTGACGAACAAGCTTAAACTGTTTGCCATTGCACTAACATTTGAATTAAAAAGCAAGCATATTGATGTCGAAATAAAAAACCAAATAAGGGAGTTTTGACAATATATTCTCATCCATTTCCTACCTTTGCTATTTTAGATTATATAAGTGACGTGCATTTAATTCTCTCTGGAATTGTTCATTCAAGTGTATCATTTACACTTTATTGTGTATAAAGTTTGTATGCTTGGACACTTTTATACCGAAATACCGAAATGAATGTTCCTATTTCAGATGAATAAACACATATGACACTTTACTATAACAAATTATTAAACACGTTTTACATAAGCCTTTTCCTACAGTCAGCTAACATTTTGTTTCAATTAACTTCAATCGTGTTGCATCAAAGTTTTCAAACTCCCAACTAAATTTCGTTCCAAATAGGTTCACAATTTTATGAGCCTCTTGAGGAGTTAAGATGCACTCAGCTTCAAATTATCTAGTTTTAAGTTTATCTTTGCTGAAAGCTCAATAAGGTCTTCTGATCACATTTTGTCTGTCGTCCGTCTTTATGTCTGTCTGTGTGTCCATCTGTCCGTAAACTTTTCACATTCCCAACATCTTCTCCAACGGGCCACTGGGCCAATTTCTACAAAACTTAGCACAAATATCATTAGGGAAGGAGGATTCAAAGTTGTTACATTTAAGGACCACGCCCTTTTACAAAGGAAAATAACTAGAAATTATTGAAAATGTTCGTGAATTTTTTTATTAAAAACATTTGGCCAGGAAAGCCGAAACTTATGTAGAGGCATCCTAAGGTAGTTTGGATTCATAGTTGTGAAAATTATGATGGAGCCACGATGGGACGTCGAATTTTTACATAGGAATATATTGAGGAAAGCTTTTAAAATCTTCTCAGAAACCTTTCAACAAGCAAAGCTGAAACTTATGTGGAAGCATTCTTAGGTATAGTATAATATATTCAACGCGGGTATGATAAGGCAACTTTCAGCGATCAAATTCCTCTGATCAATATGACGTCACAATAAGCAGCATGATGTCATATTTTACTCAGAAACTTGTCGATTTTAACTTTATATCTGATTTAAATTATAAAAACTACAGGCATAAAATATCACAAGAAACTCTTCTAACTGAATATATCTTCGATTTCTCTCTATTATGTATAATTATCATTGATGACGTCACAAGCATGTTTAATAGAGAAGATCATGTCGGGAGACAAATCATCGGAATGCAGTGTAAACAATGCCTAAATAAGACTTATTCAATACAGATACATAAGATTTAGATAACTGTCAGTTAGGATATTATCAGGATAATACAGGCATGGGTATTTTGTTTATTCAGCGAGTTTTATAAGGTAAGCAGAATGACATTTATATGGCTTGACCAGCCTTTCCTCTGCCAGTCTGTACAAAAAAGGCAAAGGTGTAACACTACCCCGGATATTATGAAAGATGACTTTGGTAAATATCAACGGTATATGACCTAAACTACTTGAAAAGTGCTGCTAGAATCCTGTGCTTGTTGTTTTAAACGAAAAATACGTAGTATTTTCAATGCAATTATAGAAGATAAATATTTACAATATTTATTTTATGCGATTAACAATAGGATTCTAGCAGTAATACTAATAAACATAAACTAATTGCCGATCGAATTATTGTAGCAAACATACAAATGAACTTCGGGGTAGTGTTACACTTTTTGATTATTTGTTAAGGTAAAAAAGTGATCTATTTTTAACTGTCACATGATACCATGGTACGACAGCTTCAAAGATCGAGTCGATTCCGAAGTAGAAAAATAAAATCCTGGTGAACACATTCACTTGGTATTAATATTCAGCACTGTTTTCATAAAAATAAACAGTTTTTAAATTGATCATAATTTTGACGGTCATTAAACTCGGAGTTGCCTTAACCTACCCGCGAACCTTTTGAATATCCTGATTCCCCGGGGTAGGGTGAGACCACGGCGGGAAGGCGAATTTTTACATAGGAATATATAGAGTAAATCCTTAAAAACATTCTTCTAGGAAATCAATCAACCAGCAAAGCTGAAACTTATGTGGAAACATTCTCAGGTAATGTAGATTCAAATTCAAATTAGGACCCCCGAAGGTATGATGGGACCACAACGGGAGGTCGAAATTTTACATAGGAATGTATTAAGTAAATTTTAAACAAAAATCTGTTCAGAAAACAATCAGCATGGACAGCTGAAACCTGTGTGAAAGAATCCTCAGCTTGTATAAATTCAAATCTGTTTAACTCATTATCTCCGAGGGTAGAATTGGATCACGACAGGGGGAACTTTTAATAGGAATATATAGATAAAAAAAATTCTTAAAAACCATTTGCTTAAAAAAAATGCAACTTTATCGGAAACAACTTCAGATAGTGTAGATTCAAATTTTTTTAAATCAAAATCCTGAGGAGTCGGTTGGGGCCAATCTTGGGCATCCCATTGTACTAAGGAAAAAAATTTATTTATTCCCAAAACCTGAAATGTTATCACATACATGTATGGTTTTACCCATATGCAAGCATTTTGTCACATTGCTTATTCTTGTAAAATGTTAAGACTTTCGCGTCTGGACGATTCTCGGGTCTCACAAGGAGTTTAAAGTTTAATGTAGATTTATTTCTTAAAGAAAGCAATTGTTTAGAGGTTTTTTTTTAAATCTGCAATGCTCAACATGTATTTTGACTATAGAATCATCATATTCAAATGGCACTTGATTATAAACATAGGAACAACCAGGTGGAAAATAGATTTTTATTTATAAAGGGTTGACATTTATTATACCATTTTGTCTATATATGTTGTATGATGACTCAATTAAGCTGGTTTTATCATGCCTATTGTTGCTCAGGTGTGCGATATGGCCCCTGGGGTTCTTGTCATTATCGATTGATAGAAGTTAAGATATGGCAAAACATATAGCTAGCGCTAGTTATCAAATGAACAGTCCCATCTACGGGGCGAAATTTTGGTGTCCAAGCTTTTGCGTCTTTTTTGTTTTGTTTTTCTTATCGCTGTTGAATACAAAAAGGGAACACATTAAAGATTTTCCTGATTAGCAACAGCTGGATGGCAACAGTAATTGAGTAAACACTGTCTTGCCGGTGAACAACCTTATTTCAAATAACTATCACTTTAGAACAGTCTTAAACGGATTCCCCTTTGCGCTCACATTTGAATTGAAATTACCTATAAGAAGGTTAGTAAAATACATAATTAGAATATTAGAGTGTCAACAATCAAGTCTCTTCCATTTTTTTTTCTTTACAAAATTACATGCTTTAAATTCATTCTAATTGGATAATTTTCAAACAAGTGCATCATTTCTGCACTTGCTCTGCCTTATATCAAGTTTGGTGCTTGTGGTATCACTTGTGATCTACTGTGTACTATGAAGTTTGTGTGCTTGTGTTGTTTTGACAACAAAACAGTCACAAACAAATGAAAAGCATGCAGGTTCGTGAATGTTGCTACTTCAGATGCCTGAAAGACAGTGAAAAGTCACAATTGATAACAAACTTTTTAAAAGTGTTAAAATCGTATCGAATCAACGTTGCCCAACTCTCAGCTAACATTTCGTTCCCATTGTGTTCACAATTTGTGGTACAAGTACATACTTTTCACGTCTAATCTCGACAAGTAAAAGAGATTTTTAGCAACACAAATGTAACAACAGTTTGTGCTACATTGAAACTGCGCATGGCTTGAGACTTTTCAGTTTTCATTTATCTAACTGCAAAATCGATAGATTTATATCAGTGCCCACCAGAGGGATTCGAACTCAAAGACATGGCTAAACATAAAGCTAGCGCTTGTTATGGAGTCAATTGTAACAACTTCTGGACGTGCTTTTAGTGTCGAACCTCTTGCACCTTCTGTTTCTTATCGGTATTGAATATATATCGGAATCATATTTGAAATATTTTGATGGCAACAGTTATCGAGTTAACACCATCTTACCTGTGAACAACCTTATTTCATATAACTATCACTCTATATAAAGCTTAAGGTGACTCCTCTTGCCCTCACATTTATTGAAATTGAAATTAACTATAATAAGGTTGACGACATACATTCTTGGAGTAATAGAGTGTCGAAAATGAAGCTTGATCTAGTTCTCACCTTTGTGAATTTCATGTTTAAGTGTTGCACGGTTTATTCTAATTGTAGAATTGTTAGTAAGGTGTATCCTTTATGTTCTACTGTGTATGAGGTTTGTGTGCTTGTGGTATTTTGATAACGAAATAGTCAAATAAACAGCCTGCAAGTCCGTGAATGTTTATACATCAGATGCCTGCAAGACAGTGAAAAATCACACTTGATCACATACTATTCAAAAGTGTTAAAATCGTATCGAATCAACGTTGCCCGACTCTCAGCTAACATTTTGTTCCCATAGTGTTCACAATTTGTGGTACAAGTACATACTTTTCACGTCTAATCTCGACCAGTAAAGGAGTTTTTTAGCGACACAATTGTAACAACAGTTTGTGCTACATTGAAACTGCGCATGGCTCCAGACTTTTCAGTTTACATTCATCTAACTGCAAAATCGAGTGATTTATATCAGTGTTCGCTGTAGGGATTCGAACTCCAAGACATGGCTAAACATAAAGCTAGCGCTCATTATGGAGTCAACAGTAACATCTTCTGGACGTGCTTTTATTGTCCAACCTCATGCGCCTTTTGGTTTTTGTATTACCATTGTATTTATAATGGAATCATATTTGATATAGTTTGATGGCAACAGTTATCGAGTTAACACCGTTTTACCTGTTAACATCTTTTTTCAAATAACTATCGCTCTAGATAAAGCTTTAAAGTGTTGTAAATTTTTATCTAATTGGATGAGTTTTATAAAGATGTATCCTTTATGTTCTAGTGTGTATGAGATTTGTGTGCTTGTGGTATTTTGATAAGGAAATAATCACAACAAAATAAACAGCCTGCAAGTCCGTGAATGTTTCTACTTCAGATGCCTGCAAGACAGTGAAAAATCACAATTGATAACATACTATTCAAAAGTGTTAAAATCGTATAGGTGGCAGGGGATAGTTTTTTTGGTTGAGGAAATTTGAGGCAGATAGTGCTCATATATGAGATTTAATTTTTCAGTGGGTTTTTAAATTTGCTAAAATTGGTTTGCATGCAGGGGACACATGGTCCCGACTCTTGAGAATTTTTAAACATTTCAGAATAAAACAAGTACAACCTACATATAGCACTATAAAGAATAGCCAGGGACGGTCTCAAAATATTCTGAAAAATTGCCCTTTTTTCACATTTTCACGGGTCCAGAACCACGCTCCAGTCCCGAGCAACTGCCATAAACTACCATAGGATTGGTAGCTTAATGTATACCCATGCAAATAATCACCAATTGATGGGGGGTCAATCACCTTCTTTTCGAGTGACATTTCGTGTTCTGAACCCACCCTACTTTTCAAGCACAAAACCGAAAGTGAAAATTATGGCCACAGTTTCGCATTTTCATTCCATATCTGATGAAAAGTGCTACCAGTATTACAGTGTCATATATCAATGAAATTGACATGAGCTCCTCTATCCACAAAATGAATGCAATAAATATTCTAGCAATTTATACCCCTCAAATAACCAGCCAAACCCCAGGTTCTCCCTTTATTTCAAAATTTTGAACGGGTCTTTCCTTCAAAACTATCCCCTGCCACCATAGAATCAACGTTGCCCGACTCTCAGCTAACATTTTCTTCCCATTGTGTTCACAATTTGTGGTACAAGTACATACTTTTCACGTCTAATCTCGACCAGTAAAAGAGAGTTTTAGCAACACAAATGTAACAACAGTTTGTGCTACATTGAAACTGCGCATGGCTCCAGACTTTTCAGTTTACATTCATCTAACTGCAAAAGCGATTGATTTATATCAGTGTCCGCTAAAGGGATTCGAACCCCAAGACATGGCTAAACATAAAGCTAGCGCTCGTTATGGAGTCAACAGTAACATCTTCCGGACGTGTATTTAGTGTCCAACCTCATGCGCCTTTTGGTTTTTGTATTACCATTGTATTTATAATAGAATCATATTTGATATAGTTTGATGGCAACAGTTATCGAGTAAACACCGTCTTACCTGTTAACGACTTTATTTCAAATAACTATCGCTCTAGATAAAGCTTTATAATGTTGCGCATTTTTATCTAATTGGATAATTTTTATAAAGATGTATCCTTTATGTTCTAGTGTGTATGAGGTTTGTGTGCTTGTGGTATTTTGATAAGGAAATAATTACAACAAAATAAACAGCCTGCAAGTCCGTAAATGTTTCTACTTCAGATGCCTGCAAGACAGTGAAAAATCACACTTGATAACATACTATTCAAAAGTGTTAAAATCGTATCGAATCAACGTTGCCCGACTCTCAGCTAGCATTTTGTTCCTATAGTGTTCACAATTTGTGGTACAAGTACATACTTTTCACGTCTAATCTCGACCAGTAAAAGAGATTTTTAGCAACACAAATGTAACAACAATTTGTGCTACATTGAAACTGCGCATGGCTCCAGACTTTTGAGTTTACATTCATCTAACTACAAAAGCGATTGATTTATATCAGTGTCCGCTAGAGGGATTCGAACCCCAAGACATGGCTAAACATAAAGCTAGCGCTCGTTATGGAGACAACAGTAACAACTTCTGGACGTGTTTTTAGTGTACAACCTCAATACCTTTTGTTTCTGTTTTTATTACCATTAAATATATATGGCAACAGTTATCGAGTAAACACCGTCTTACCTGTTAACGACTTTATTTCAAATAACTATCACTCTAGATAAAGCTTTAAAGTGTTGCGCATTTTTATCTAATTGGATAATTGTCATAAAGATGTATCCTTTATGTTCTAGTGTGTATGAGGTTTGTGTGCTTGTGGTATTTTGATAAGGAAATAATTACAACAAAATAAACAGCCTGCAAGTCCGGGAATGTTTCTACTTCAGATGCCTGCAAGACAGTGAAAAATCACACTTGATAACATACTATTCAAAAGTGTTAAAATCGTATCGAATTAACATTGCTCGACTTTTAGCTAACATTTTGTTCCCATTGTGTTCACAGTTTGTGGTACAAGTACATACTTTTCACGTCTAATCTCGACCAGTAAAAGAGATTTTTAGCAACACAAATGTAACAACAGTTTGTGCTACATTGAAACTGCGCATGGCTCCAGACTTTTCAGTTTACATTCATCTAACTGCAAAATCGAGTGATTTATACCAGTGTTCGCTATAGGGATTCGAACTCCAAGACATGGCTTAACGTAAAGCTAGCGCTCGTTATGGAGTCAACAGTAACATCTTCTGGACGTGTTTTTAGTGTCCAACCTCAATACCTTTTGTTTCTGTTTTTATTACCATTAAATATATATGGCAACAGTTATCGAGTAAACACCGTCTTCCCTGTTTACGACTTTATTTCAAATAACTATCGCTCTAGATAAAGCTTTAAAGTGTTGTAAATTTTTATCTAATTGGATAATTTTTATAAAGATGTATCCTTTATGTTTTAGATGGTATGATGTTTGTGTGCTTGTGGTATTTTGATAGGGAAATAATTAAAACAAAATAAACAGCCTGCAAGTCCGTGAATGTTTCTACTTCAGATGCCTGCAAGACAGTGAAAAATCACACTTGATAACATACTACTTAAAAGTGTTAAAATCGTATCGAATCAACGTTGCCCGACTCGCAGCTAACATTTTGTTCCTATAGTGTTCACAATTTGTGGTACAAGTACATACTTTTCACGTCTAATCTCGACCAGTAAAAGAGATTTTTAGCAACAAAAATGTAACAACAATTTGTGCTACATTGAAACTGCGCATGGCTCCAGACTTTTGAGTTTACATTCATCTAACTACAAAAGCGATTGATTTATATCAGTGTCCGCTAGAGGGATTCGAACTCCAAGACATGGCTAAACATAAAGCTAGCGCTCGTTATGGAGTCAACAGTAACAACTTCTGGACGTGTTTTTAGTGTCCAACCTCAATTCCTTTTGTTTTCTGTTTTTATTACCATTAAATATATATGGCAACAGTTATCGAGTAAACACCGTCTTACCTGTTAACGACTTTATTTCAAATAACTATCGCTCTAGATAAAGCTTTATAATGTTGCGCATTTTTATCTAATTGGATAATTGTCATAAAGATGTATCCTTTATGTTCTAGTGTGTATGAGGTTTGTGTGCTTGTGGTATTTTGATTAGGAAATAATTACAACAAAATAAACAGCCTGCAAGTCCGTAAATGTTTCTACTTCAGATGCCTGCAAGACAGTGAAAAATCACACTTGATAACATACTATTCAAAAGTGTTAAAATCGTATCGAATCAACGTTGCCCGACTCTCAGCTAGCATTTTGTTCCTATAGTGTTCACAATTTGTGGTACAAGTACATACTTTTCACGTCTAATCTCGACCAGTAAAAGAGATTTTTAGCAACACAAATGTAACAACAATTTGTGCTACATTGAAACTGCGCATGGCTCCAGACTTTTGAGTTTACATTCATCTAACTACAAAAGCGATTGATTTATATCAGTGTCCGCTAGAGGGATTCGAACCCCAAGACATGGCTAAACATAAAGCTAGCGCTCGTTATGGAGTCAACAGTAACATCTTCTGGACGTGCTTTTATTGTCCAACCTCATGCACCTTTTGGTTTTTGTATTACCATTGTATTTATAATGGAATCATATTTGATATAGTTTGATGGCAACAGTTATCGAGTAAGCACCGTCTTACCTGTTAACATCTTTATTTCAAATAACTATCGCTCTAGAAAAAGCTTTAAAGTGTTGTAAATTTTTATCTAATTGGATAATTTTTATAAAGATGTATCCTTTATGTTCTACTGTGTATGATGTTTGTGTGCTTGTGGCATTTTGATAGGGAAATAATTAAAACAAAATAAACAGCCTGCAAGTCCGTGAATGTTTCTACTTCAGATGCCTGCAAGACAGTGAAAAATCACACTTGATAACAAACTACTTAAAAGTGTTAAAATCGTATCGAATCAACGTTGCCCGACTCCCAGCTAACATTTTGTTCCTATAGTGTTCACAATTTGTGGTACAAGTACATACTTTTCACGTCTAATCTCGACCAGTAAAAGAGATTTTTAGCAACACAAATGTAACAACAATTTGTGCTACATTGAAACTGCGCATGGCTCCAGACTTTTGAGTTTACATTCATCTAACTACAAAAGCGATTGATTTATATCAGTGTCCGCTAGAGGGATTCGAACTCCAAGACATGGCTAAACATAAAGCTAGCGCTCGTTATGGAGTCAACAGTAACATCTTCTGGACGTGTTTTTAGTGTCCAACCTCAATACCTTTTGTTTCTGTTTTTATTACCATTAAATATATATGGCAACAGTTATCGAGTAAACACCGTCTTACCTGTTAACGACTTTATTTCAAATAACTATCGCTCTAGATAAAGCTTTATAATGTTGCGCATTTTTATCTAATTGGATAATTGTCATAAAGATGTATCCTTTATGTTCTAGTGTGTATGAGGTTTTTGTGCTTGTGGTATTTTGATTAGGAAATAATTACAACAAAATAAACAGCCTGTAAGTCCGTGAATGTTTCTACTTCAGATGCCTGCAAGACAGTGAAAAATCACACTTGATAACATACTATTCAAAAGTGTTAAAATCGTATAGAATCAACGTTGCCCGACTCTCAGCTAACATTTTGTTCCCATTGTGTTCACAATTTGTGGTACAAGTACATACTTTTCACGTCTAATCTCGACCAGTAAAAGAGATTTTTAGCAACACAAACGTAACAACAGTTTGTGCTATATTGAAACTGCGCATGGCTCCAGACTTTTGAGTTTACATTCATCTAACTGCAAACGCGATTGATTTATATCAGTGCCCGCTAGAGGGATTCGAACTCCAAGACATGGCTAAACGTAAAGCTAGCGCTCGTTATGGAGTCAACAGTAACATCTTCTGGACGTGTTTTTAGTGTCCAACCTCAATACCTTTTGTTTCTGTTTTTATTACCATTAAATATATATGGCAACAGTTATCGAGTAAACACCGTCTTACCTGTTTACGACTTTATTTCAAATAACTATCGCTCTAGATAAAGCTTTAAATTGTTGTGCATTTTAGTCTAATTGGATAATTGTCATAAAGATGTATCCTTTATGTTCTAGTGTGTATGAGGTTTGTGTGCTTGTGGTATTTTGATAAGGAAATAATTACAACAAAATAAACAGCCTGCAAGTCCGTGAATGTTTCTACTTCAGATGCCTGCAAGACAGTGAAAAATCACACTTGATAACATACTATTCAAAAGCGTTAAAATCGTATAGAATTAACATTGCTCGACTTTTAGCTAACATTTTGTTCCCATTGTGTTCACAGTTTGTGGTACAAGTACATACTTTTCACGTCTAATCTCGACCAGTAAAAGAGATTTTTAGCAACACTAATGTAACAACAGTTTGTGCTACATTGAAACTGCGCATGGCTCCAGACTTTTCAGTTTAAATTCATCTAACTGCAAAATCGAGTGATTTATATCAGTGTTCGCTATAGGGATTCGAACTCTAAGACATGGCTAAACATAAAGCTAGCGCTCATTATGGAGTCAACAGTAACATCTTCTGGACGTGCTTTTATTGTCCAACCTCATGCGCCTTTTGGTTTTTGTATTACCATTGTATTTATAATGGAATCATATTTGATATAGTTTGATGGCAACAGTTATCGAGTAAACACCGTCTTACCTGTTAACATCTTTATTTCAAATAACTATCGCTCTAGATAAAGCTTTAAAGTATTGTAAATTTTTATCTAATTTGATAATTTTTATAAAGATGTATCCTTTATGTTGTAGTGTGTATGAGGTTTGTGTGCTTGTGGTATTTTGATAAGGAAATAATCACAACAAAATAAACAGCCTGCAAGTCCGTGAATGTTTCTACTTCAGATGCCTGCAAGACAGTGAAAAATCACACTTGATAACATACTATTCAAAAGTGTTAAAATTGTATAGAATCAACGTTGCTCGACTTTTAGCTAACATTTTATTCCCATTGTGTTCACAGTTTGTGGTACAAGTACATACTTTTCACGTCTAATCTCGACCAGTGAAAGAGATTTTTAGCGTGTATGAGGTTTCGCTTTCATGTGTTGCACGTTTTATTCTAATTGGCGAATTCTCATAAAGGTGTATCCTTTATGTTCTACTGTGTATGGTGTTTGTGTGCTTGTGTTATTTTGATAACATAATAGTCATAACCAAAATAACAGCCTGCAAGTCCGTGAATGTTTCTACTTCAGATGCCTGCAAGACAGTGAAAAATCACACTTGGTAACATACTATTCAAAAGTGTTAAAATCGTATAGAATCAACGTTGCCCGACTCTCAGCTAACATTTTGTTCCCATTGTGTTCACAATTTGTGGTACAAGTACATACTTTTCACGTCTAATCTCGACCAGTAAAAGAGAGTTTTAGCAACACAAATGTAACAACAGTTTGTGCTACATTGAAACTGCGCATGGCTCCAGACTTTTGAGTTTACATTCATCTAACTGCAAACGCGATTGATTTATATCAGTGTCCGCTAGAGGGATTCGAACTCCAAGACATGGCTAAACGTAAAGCTAGCGCTCGTTATGGAGTCAACAGTAACATCTTCTGGACGTGTTTTTAGTGTCCAACCTCAATACCTTTTGTTTCTGTTTTTATTACCATTAAATATATATGGCAACAGTTATCGAGTAAACACCGTCTTACGTGTTTACGACTTTATTTCAAATAACTATCGCTCTAGATAAAGCTTTAAAGTGTTGTAAATTTTTATCTAATTGGATAATTTTCATAAAGATTTATCCTTTATGTTCTACTGTGTATCAAGTTTGTGTGCTTTTGGTATTTAGATAAGGAAATAATCACAACAAAATAAACAGCCTGTAAGTCCGTGAATGTTTCTACTTCAGATGCCTGCAAGACAGTGAAAAATCACACTTGATAACATACTATTCAAAAGTGTTAAAATCGTATAGAATCAACGTTGCCCGACTCTCAGGTAACATTTTGTTCCCATTGTGTTCACAATTTGTGGTACAAGTATATACTTTTCACGTTTAATCTCGACCAGTAAAAGAGAGTTTTAGCAACACAAACGTAACAACAGTTTGTGCTACATTGAAACTGCGCATGGCTCCAGACTTTTGAGTTTACATTCATCTAACTGTAAACGCGATTGATTTATATCAGTGCCCGCTAGAGGGATTCGAACTCCAAGACATGGCTAAACGTAAAGCTAGCGCTCGTTATGGAGTCAACAGTAACATCTTCTGGACGTGTTTTTAGTGTCCAACCTCAATACCTTTTGTTTCTGGTTTTATTACCATTAAATATATATGGCAACAGTTATCGAGTAAACACCGTCTTACCTGTTTACGACTTTATTTCAAATAACTATCGCTCTAGATAAAGCTTTAAAGTATTGTAAATTTTTATCTAATTGGATAATTGTCATAAAGATGTATCCTTTATGTTCTAGTGTGTATGAGGTTTGTGTGCTTGTGGTATTTTGATAAGGAAATAATCACAACAAAATAAACAGCCTGCAAGTCCGTGAATGTTTCTACTTCAGATGCCTGCAAGACAGTGAAAAATCACACTTGATAACATACTATTCAAAAGTGTTAAAATCGTATAGAATCAACGTTGCTCGACTTTTAGCTAACATTTTGTTCCCATTGTGTTCACAGTTTGTGGTACAAGTACATACTTTTCACGTCTAATCTCGACCAGTGAAAGAGATTTTTAGCGTGTATGAGGTTTCGCCTTCATGTGTTGCACGTTTTATTCTAATTAGCGAATTCTCATAAAGGTGTATCCTTTATGTTCTACTGTGTATGGTGTTTGTGTGCTTGTGTTATTTTGATAACATTATAGTCATAACCAAAATAACAGCCTGCAAGTCCGGGAATGTTTCTACTTCAGATGCCTGGAAGACAGTGAAAAATCACACTTGGTAACATACTATTCAAAAGTGTTAAAATCGTATAGAATCAACGTTGCCCGACTCTCAGCTAACATTTTGTTCCCATTGTGTTCACAATTTGTGGTACAAGTACATACTTTTCACGTCTAATCTCGACCAGTAAAAGAGATTTTTAGCAACACAAATGTAACAACAGTTTGTGCTACATTGAAACTGCGCATGGCTCCAGACTTTTCAGTTTACATTCATCTAACTGCAAAAGCGATTGATTTATATCAGTGTCCGCTAGAGGGATTCGAACTCCAAGACATGGCTAAACATAAAGCTAGCGCTCGTTATGGAGTCAACAGTAACATCTTCTGGACGTGTTTTTAGTGTCCAACCTCAATACCTTTTGTTTCTGTTTTTATTACCATTAAATATATATGGCAACAGTTATCGAGTAAACACCGTCTTACCTGTTTACGACTTTATTTCAAATAACTATCGCTCTAGATAAAGCTTTAAAGTGTTGCGCATTTTTATCTAATTGGATAATTGTCATAAAGATGTATCCTTTATGTTCTAGTGTGTATGAGGTTTGTGTGCTTGTGGTATTTTGATAAGGAAATAATTACAACAAAATAAACAGCCTGCAAGTCCGTGAATGTTTCTACTTCAGATGCCTGCAAGACAGTGAAAAATCACACTTGATAACATACTATTCAAAAGTGTTAAAATCGTATAGAATTAACATTGCTCGACTTTTAGCTAACATTTTGTTCCCATTGTGTTCACAGTTTGTGGTACAAGTACATACTTTTCACGTCTAATCTCGACCAGTAAAAGAGATTTTTAACAACACAAATGTAACAACAGTTTGTGCTACATTGAAACTGCGCATGGCTCCAGACTTTTCAGTTTACATTCATCTAACTGCAAAATCGAGTGATTTATATCAGTGTTCGCTATAGGGAATCGAACTCTAAGACATGGCTAAACATAAAGCTAGCGCTCATTATGGAGTCAACAGTAACATCTTCAGGATGTGCTTTTATTGTCCAACCTCATGCGCCTTTTGGTTTTTATATTACCATTGTATTTATAATGGAATCATATTTGATATAGTTTGATGGCAACAGTTATCGAGTAAACACCGTCTTACCTGTTAACATCTTTATTTCAAATAACTATCGCTCTAGATAAAGCTTTAAAGTATTGTAAATTTTTATCTAATTGGATAATTTTTATAAAGATGTATCCTTTATGTTCTAGTGTGTATGAGGTTTGTGTGTTTGTGGTATTTTGATAAGGAAATAATCACAACAAAATAAACAGCCTGCAAGTCCGTGAATGTTTCTACTTCAGATGCCTGCAAGACAGTGAAAAATCACACTTGATAACATACTATTCAAAAGTGTAAAAATCGTATAGAATCAACGTTGCTCGACTTTTAGCTAACATTTTGTTCCCATTGTGTTCACAGTTTGTGGTACAAGTACATACTTTTCACGTCTAATCTCGACCAGTAAAAGAGATTTTTAGCGTGTATGAGGTTTCGCTTTCATGTGTTGCACGTTTTATTCTAATTGGCGAATTCTCATAAAGGTGTATCCTTTATGTTCTACTGTGTATGGTGTTTGTGTGCTTGTGTTATTTTGATAACGTAATAGTCATAACCAAAATAACAGCCTGTAAGTCCGTGAATGTTTCTACTTCAGATGCCTGCAAGACAGTGAAAAATCACACTTGATAACATACTATTCAAAAGTGTTAAAATCGTATAGAATCAACGTTGCCCGACTCTCAGGTAACATTTTGTTCCCATTGTGTTCACAATTTGTGGTACGAGCACATACTTTTCACGTCTAATCTCGACCAGTAAAAGAGATGTTTAGCAACACAAATGTAACAACAGTTTGTGCTACATTGAAACTGCGCATGGCTCCAGACTTTTCAGTTTACATTCATCTAACTGCAAACGCGATTGATTTATATCAGTGCCCGCTAGAGGGATTCGAACTCCAAGACATGGCTAAACGTAAAGCTAGCGCTCGTTATGGAGTCAACAGTAACATCTTCTGGACGTGTTTTTAGTGTCCAACCTCAATACCTTTTGTTTCTGTTTTTATTACCATTAAATATATATGGCAACAGTTATCGAGTAAACACCGTCTTACCTGTTTACGACTTTATTTCAAATAACTATCGCTCTAGATAAAGCTTTAAAGTATTGTAAATTTTTATCTAATTGGATAATTGTCATAAAGATGTATCCTTTATGTTCTAGTGTGTATGAGGTTTGTGTGCTTGTGGTATTTTGATAAGGAAATAATCACAACAAAATTAACAGCCTGCAAGTCCGTGAATGTTTCTACTTCAGATGCCTGCAAGACAGTGAAATCACAATTGATAACATACTATTCAAAAGTGTTAAAATCGTATCGAATCAACGTTGCCCGACTCTCAGCTAGCATTTTGTTCCTATAGTGTTCACAATTTGTGGTACAAGTACATACTTTTCACGTCTAATCTCGACCAGTAAAAGAGATTTTTAGCAACACAAATGTAACAACAATTTGTGCTACATTGAAACTGCGCATGGCTCCAGACTTTTGAGTTTACATTCATCTAACTACAAAAGCGATTGATTTATATCAGTGTCCGCAAGAGGGATTCGAACCCCAAGACATGGCTAAACATAAAGCTAGCGCTCGTTATGGAGTCAACAGTAACATCTTCTGGACGTGCTTTTATTGTCCAACCTCATGCACCTTTTGGTTTTTGTATTACCATTGTATTTATAATGGAATCATATTTGATATAGTTTGATGGCAACAGTTATCGAGTAAACACCGTCTTACCTGTTAACATCTTTATTTCAAATAACTATCGCTCTAGAAAAAGCTTTAAAGTGTTGTAAATTTTTATCTAATTGGATAATTTTTATAAAGATGTATCCTTTATGTTCTACTGTGTATGATGTTTGTGTGCTTGTGGCATTTTGATAGGGAAATAATTAAAACAAAATAAACAGCCTGCAAGTCCGTGAATGTTTCTACTTCAGATGCCTGCAAGACAGTGAAAAATCACACTTGATAACAAACTACTTAAAAGTGTTAAAATCGTATCGAATCAACGTTGCCCGACTCCCAGCTAACATTTTGTTCCTATAGTGTTCACAATTTGTGGTACAAGTACATACTTTTCACGTCTAATCTCGACCAGTAAAAGAGATTTTTAGCAACACAAATGTAACAACAATTTGTGCTACATTGAAACTGCGCATGGCTCCAGACTTTTGAGTTTACATTCATCTAACTACAAAAGCGATTGATTTATATCAGTGTCCGCTAGAGGGATTCGAACTCCAAGACATGGCTAAACATAAAGC
Organism: Magallana angulata; assembly: GCF_025612915.1. Classification (NCBI taxonomy): domain Eukaryota; kingdom Metazoa; phylum Mollusca; class Bivalvia; order Ostreida; family Ostreidae; genus Magallana; species Magallana angulata. The sequence continues at coordinate 23,082 of NW_026441732.1, forward strand.
TAGCGCTCGTTATGGAGTCAACAGTAACATCTTCTGGACGTGTTTTTAGTGTCCAACCTCAATACCTTTTGTTTCTGTTTTTATTACCATTAAATATATATGGCAACAGTTATCGAGTAAACACCGTCTTACCTGTTAACGACTTTATTTCAAATAACTATCGCTCTAGATAAAGCTTTATAATGTTGCGCATTTTTATCTAATTGGATAATTGTCATAAAGATGTATCCTTTATGTTCTAGTGTGTATGAGGTTTTTGTGCTTGTGGTATTTTGATTAGGAAATAATTACAACAAAATAAACAGCCTGTAAGTCCGTGAATGTTTCTACTTCAGATGCCTGCAAGACAGTGAAAAATCACACTTGATAACATACTATTCAAAAGTGTTAAAATCGTATAGAATCAACGTTGCCCGACTCTCAGCTAACATTTTGTTCCCATTGTGTTCACAATTTGTGGTACAAGTACATACTTTTCACGTCTAATCTCGACCAGTAAAAGAGATTTTTAGCAACACAAACGTAACAACAGTTTGTGCTATATTGAAACTGCGCATGGCTCCAGACTTTTGAGTTTACATTCATCTAACTGCAAACGCGATTGATTTATATCAGTGCCCGCTAGAGGGATTCGAACTCCAAGACATGGCTAAACGTAAAGCTAGCGCTCGTTATGGAGTCAACAGTAACATCTTCTGGACGTGTTTTTAGTGTCCAACCTCAATACCTTTTGTTTCTGTTTTTATTACCATTAAATATATATGGCAACAGTTATCGAGTAAACACCGTCTTACCTGTTTACGACTTTATTTCAAATAACTATCGCTCTAGATAAAGCTTTAAATTGTTGTGCATTTTAGTCTAATTGGATAATTGTCATAAAGATGTATCCTTTATGTTCTAGTGTGTATGAGGTTTGTGTGCTTGTGGTATTTTGATAAGGAAATAATTACAACAAAATAAACAGCCTGCAAGTCCGTGAATGTTTCTACTTCAGATGCCTGCAAGACAGTGAAAAATCACACTTGATAACATACTATTCAAAAGCGTTAAAATCGTATAGAATTAACATTGCTCGACTTTTAGCTAACATTTTGTTCCCATTGTGTTCACAGTTTGTGGTACAAGTACATACTTTTCACGTCTAATCTCGACCAGTAAAAGAGATTTTTAGCAACACTAATGTAACAACAGTTTGTGCTACATTGAAACTGCGCATGGCTCCAGACTTTTCAGTTTAAATTCATCTAACTGCAAAATCGAGTGATTTATATCAGTGTTCGCTATAGGGATTCGAACTCTAAGACATGGCTAAACATAAAGCTAGCGCTCATTATGGAGTCAACAGTAACATCTTCTGGACGTGCTTTTATTGTCCAACCTCATGCGCCTTTTGGTTTTTGTATTACCATTGTATTTATAATGGAATCATATTTGATATAGTTTGATGGCAACAGTTATCGAGTAAACACCGTCTTACCTGTTAACATCTTTATTTCAAATAACTATCGCTCTAGATAAAGCTTTAAAGTATTGTAAATTTTTATCTAATTTGATAATTTTTATAAAGATGTATCCTTTATGTTGTAGTGTGTATGAGGTTTGTGTGCTTGTGGTATTTTGATAAGGAAATAATCACAACAAAATAAACAGCCTGCAAGTCCGTGAATGTTTCTACTTCAGATGCCTGCAAGACAGTGAAAAATCACACTTGATAACATACTATTCAAAAGTGTTAAAATTGTATAGAATCAACGTTGCTCGACTTTTAGCTAACATTTTATTCCCATTGTGTTCACAGTTTGTGGTACAAGTACATACTTTTCACGTCTAATCTCGACCAGTGAAAGAGATTTTTAGCGTGTATGAGGTTTCGCTTTCATGTGTTGCACGTTTTATTCTAATTGGCGAATTCTCATAAAGGTGTATCCTTTATGTTCTACTGTGTATGGTGTTTGTGTGCTTGTGTTATTTTGATAACATAATAGTCATAACCAAAATAACAGCCTGCAAGTCCGTGAATGTTTCTACTTCAGATGCCTGCAAGACAGTGAAAAATCACACTTGGTAACATACTATTCAAAAGTGTTAAAATCGTATAGAATCAACGTTGCCCGACTCTCAGCTAACATTTTGTTCCCATTGTGTTCACAATTTGTGGTACAAGTACATACTTTTCACGTCTAATCTCGACCAGTAAAAGAGAGTTTTAGCAACACAAATGTAACAACAGTTTGTGCTACATTGAAACTGCGCATGGCTCCAGACTTTTGAGTTTACATTCATCTAACTGCAAACGCGATTGATTTATATCAGTGTCCGCTAGAGGGATTCGAACTCCAAGACATGGCTAAACGTAAAGCTAGCGCTCGTTATGGAGTCAACAGTAACATCTTCTGGACGTGTTTTTAGTGTCCAACCTCAATACCTTTTGTTTCTGTTTTTATTACCATTAAATATATATGGCAACAGTTATCGAGTAAACACCGTCTTACGTGTTTACGACTTTATTTCAAATAACTATCGCTCTAGATAAAGCTTTAAAGTGTTGTAAATTTTTATCTAATTGGATAATTTTCATAAAGATTTATCCTTTATGTTCTACTGTGTATCAAGTTTGTGTGCTTTTGGTATTTAGATAAGGAAATAATCACAACAAAATAAACAGCCTGTAAGTCCGTGAATGTTTCTACTTCAGATGCCTGCAAGACAGTGAAAAATCACACTTGATAACATACTATTCAAAAGTGTTAAAATCGTATAGAATCAACGTTGCCCGACTCTCAGGTAACATTTTGTTCCCATTGTGTTCACAATTTGTGGTACAAGTATATACTTTTCACGTTTAATCTCGACCAGTAAAAGAGAGTTTTAGCAACACAAACGTAACAACAGTTTGTGCTACATTGAAACTGCGCATGGCTCCAGACTTTTGAGTTTACATTCATCTAACTGTAAACGCGATTGATTTATATCAGTGCCCGCTAGAGGGATTCGAACTCCAAGACATGGCTAAACGTAAAGCTAGCGCTCGTTATGGAGTCAACAGTAACATCTTCTGGACGTGTTTTTAGTGTCCAACCTCAATACCTTTTGTTTCTGGTTTTATTACCATTAAATATATATGGCAACAGTTATCGAGTAAACACCGTCTTACCTGTTTACGACTTTATTTCAAATAACTATCGCTCTAGATAAAGCTTTAAAGTATTGTAAATTTTTATCTAATTGGATAATTGTCATAAAGATGTATCCTTTATGTTCTAGTGTGTATGAGGTTTGTGTGCTTGTGGTATTTTGATAAGGAAATAATCACAACAAAATAAACAGCCTGCAAGTCCGTGAATGTTTCTACTTCAGATGCCTGCAAGACAGTGAAAAATCACACTTGATAACATACTATTCAAAAGTGTTAAAATCGTATAGAATCAACGTTGCTCGACTTTTAGCTAACATTTTGTTCCCATTGTGTTCACAGTTTGTGGTACAAGTACATACTTTTCACGTCTAATCTCGACCAGTGAAAGAGATTTTTAGCGTGTATGAGGTTTCGCCTTCATGTGTTGCACGTTTTATTCTAATTAGCGAATTCTCATAAAGGTGTATCCTTTATGTTCTACTGTGTATGGTGTTTGTGTGCTTGTGTTATTTTGATAACATTATAGTCATAACCAAAATAACAGCCTGCAAGTCCGGGAATGTTTCTACTTCAGATGCCTGGAAGACAGTGAAAAATCACACTTGGTAACATACTATTCAAAAGTGTTAAAATCGTATAGAATCAACGTTGCCCGACTCTCAGCTAACATTTTGTTCCCATTGTGTTCACAATTTGTGGTACAAGTACATACTTTTCACGTCTAATCTCGACCAGTAAAAGAGATTTTTAGCAACACAAATGTAACAACAGTTTGTGCTACATTGAAACTGCGCATGGCTCCAGACTTTTCAGTTTACATTCATCTAACTGCAAAAGCGATTGATTTATATCAGTGTCCGCTAGAGGGATTCGAACTCCAAGACATGGCTAAACATAAAGCTAGCGCTCGTTATGGAGTCAACAGTAACATCTTCTGGACGTGTTTTTAGTGTCCAACCTCAATACCTTTTGTTTCTGTTTTTATTACCATTAAATATATATGGCAACAGTTATCGAGTAAACACCGTCTTACCTGTTTACGACTTTATTTCAAATAACTATCGCTCTAGATAAAGCTTTAAAGTGTTGCGCATTTTTATCTAATTGGATAATTGTCATAAAGATGTATCCTTTATGTTCTAGTGTGTATGAGGTTTGTGTGCTTGTGGTATTTTGATAAGGAAATAATTACAACAAAATAAACAGCCTGCAAGTCCGTGAATGTTTCTACTTCAGATGCCTGCAAGACAGTGAAAAATCACACTTGATAACATACTATTCAAAAGTGTTAAAATCGTATAGAATTAACATTGCTCGACTTTTAGCTAACATTTTGTTCCCATTGTGTTCACAGTTTGTGGTACAAGTACATACTTTTCACGTCTAATCTCGACCAGTAAAAGAGATTTTTAACAACACAAATGTAACAACAGTTTGTGCTACATTGAAACTGCGCATGGCTCCAGACTTTTCAGTTTACATTCATCTAACTGCAAAATCGAGTGATTTATATCAGTGTTCGCTATAGGGAATCGAACTCTAAGACATGGCTAAACATAAAGCTAGCGCTCATTATGGAGTCAACAGTAACATCTTCAGGATGTGCTTTTATTGTCCAACCTCATGCGCCTTTTGGTTTTTATATTACCATTGTATTTATAATGGAATCATATTTGATATAGTTTGATGGCAACAGTTATCGAGTAAACACCGTCTTACCTGTTAACATCTTTATTTCAAATAACTATCGCTCTAGATAAAGCTTTAAAGTATTGTAAATTTTTATCTAATTGGATAATTTTTATAAAGATGTATCCTTTATGTTCTAGTGTGTATGAGGTTTGTGTGTTTGTGGTATTTTGATAAGGAAATAATCACAACAAAATAAACAGCCTGCAAGTCCGTGAATGTTTCTACTTCAGATGCCTGCAAGACAGTGAAAAATCACACTTGATAACATACTATTCAAAAGTGTAAAAATCGTATAGAATCAACGTTGCTCGACTTTTAGCTAACATTTTGTTCCCATTGTGTTCACAGTTTGTGGTACAAGTACATACTTTTCACGTCTAATCTCGACCAGTAAAAGAGATTTTTAGCGTGTATGAGGTTTCGCTTTCATGTGTTGCACGTTTTATTCTAATTGGCGAATTCTCATAAAGGTGTATCCTTTATGTTCTACTGTGTATGGTGTTTGTGTGCTTGTGTTATTTTGATAACGTAATAGTCATAACCAAAATAACAGCCTGTAAGTCCGTGAATGTTTCTACTTCAGATGCCTGCAAGACAGTGAAAAATCACACTTGATAACATACTATTCAAAAGTGTTAAAATCGTATAGAATCAACGTTGCCCGACTCTCAGGTAACATTTTGTTCCCATTGTGTTCACAATTTGTGGTACGAGCACATACTTTTCACGTCTAATCTCGACCAGTAAAAGAGATGTTTAGCAACACAAATGTAACAACAGTTTGTGCTACATTGAAACTGCGCATGGCTCCAGACTTTTCAGTTTACATTCATCTAACTGCAAACGCGATTGATTTATATCAGTGCCCGCTAGAGGGATTCGAACTCCAAGACATGGCTAAACGTAAAGCTAGCGCTCGTTATGGAGTCAACAGTAACATCTTCTGGACGTGTTTTTAGTGTCCAACCTCAATACCTTTTGTTTCTGTTTTTATTACCATTAAATATATATGGCAACAGTTATCGAGTAAACACCGTCTTACCTGTTTACGACTTTATTTCAAATAACTATCGCTCTAGATAAAGCTTTAAAGTATTGTAAATTTTTATCTAATTGGATAATTGTCATAAAGATGTATCCTTTATGTTCTAGTGTGTATGAGGTTTGTGTGCTTGTGGTATTTTGATAAGGAAATAATCACAACAAAATTAACAGCCTGCAAGTCCGTGAATGTTTCTACTTCAGATGCCTGCAAGACAGTGAAATCACAATTGATAACATACTATTCATAAGTGTTAAACTCGTATAGAATCAACGCTGCTCGACTCTTAGCTAACAAATACTCCCATTGTGTTCACAGTTTGTGGTATAAGTACATACTTTTCACGTCTAATCTCGAACAGTAAAAGAGATTTTTAGCGTGTATGAGGTTTCGATTGATTTATATCAGTGTCCGTAAGCGGGATACGAACTCAAAGACATGGCTAAACAAAAAGCTAGAGCTCGTTACGGAGTCAACAGAAACATCTTCTGGACGAGTTTTAGTGTCCAACCTCATGCGCCTTTTGTTATTTTTTTTTTTTTTATCGCTATTGAATATATAATGGAATTATATTTGAAATAGTTTGATGGAAACAGTTATTGTGAAAACACCGCCTTACCTGTTAACAACCTTATTACAAATAACGATTTAGATAAAGCTTAAAGAGACTACTGCGGCCCTCACAATTGAATTGAAATTAACTATAACAAGGTCGACAACATCCACTCTTGGAGTAATAGTGTGTCGAAAATGAAGCCTGATCTAGCTCTTACCTTTGCGCAATTTCATCCTTTATGTGTTGCACATTTTATTCTAATTGGCGAATTTTCATGGAGGTGTATCCGTTATGTTCTACTGTGTATGAGGTTTGTGTGCTTGTGTTATTTCGATAACGAAATAGTTACAACAAAATAAACAGCCTGCATGTCCGTGAATGTTTCTACTTCAGATGCCTGCAAGAAAAATCACACTTGATAACATACTATTTAGAAGTGATAAACTCGTACAGAATCAACGTTGCCCGACTCTAAGCTAACATTTTGTTCCCATTGTGTTCACAGTTTGTGGTACAAGTACATACTTTTCACGTCTAATCTCGACCAATAAAAGAGAATTTTTTAGCGTGCATGAGGTTTCGATTGATTTATATCAGTGTCCGCAAGCGGTATACAAACTCAAAGACATGGCTTAACAAAAAGCTAGAGCTCGTTACGGAGTCAACAGAAACATCTTCTGGACGTGTTTTAGTGTCCAACCTCATGCGCCTTTTGTTTTTTGTTTTGTTTTTTTATCGCTATTGAATATATAATGGAATCATATTTGAAATAGTTTGATGGCAGCAGTTATTGTGAAAACATTGTCTTACCTGTTAACAACCTTATTACAAATAACGATTTAGATAAAGCTTAAAGAGACTACTGCGGCCCTCACAATTGAATTGAAATTAACTATAACAAGGTCGACAACATCCAATCTTGGAGTAATAGTGTGTCGAAAATGAAGCCTGATATAGCTCTTACCTTTGCGCAATTTCATCCTTTATGTGTTGCACATTTTATTCTAATTGGCGAATTTTCATGAAGGTGTATCCTTGATGTTCTAGTGTGTATGAGGTTTGTGTGCTTGTGTTATTTCGATAACGAAATAGTTACAACAAAATAAACAGCCTGCAAGTACGTGAATGTTTCTACTTCAGATGCCTGCAAGACAGTGAAAAATCACACTTGATAACATACTATTCAAAAGTGTTAAAATCGTATCGAATCAACGTTGCCCGACTCTCAGCTAACATTTTGTTCCCATTGTGTTCACAATGTTTGGTACAATGCATACTTTTCACGTCTAATCTCGACCAGTAAAAGGAATTTTAGCGACACAAATGTAACAACAGTTTGCGCTACATTGAAACTGCGCATGTCTCCAGACTTTTCAGTTTACATTCATCTAACTGCAAAATCGATTGATTTATATCAGTGTCCGCTAGAGGGATTCGAACTCCAAGACATGGCTAAACATAAAGCTAGCGCTCATTATGGAGTCAACAGAAACATCTTCTTGACGTGTTTTTTGTGTCCAACTTCATGCAACGTCTGTTTCTGTTTTTTTTTTTAAGCTTTTTTTTATCGCTATTGAATATATAATGGAATCATATTTGAAATAGTTTGACGGCAACAGTTATCGAGAAAACACCGTCTCTCCTGTGAACAACTTTATTACAAATAACTATCACTCTGGATAAAGCTTAAAGAGACTACTACGACCCTCACACTTGAATTGAAATTTTCTATTATAAGGTCGACAACATACATTCTTGGAGTAAAAGTGTGTCGAAAATGAAGCCTGATCTAGTTCTTACCTTTGCGCAATTTCATCCTTTATGTGTTGCACGTTTTATTCTAATTGGCGAATTTTCATGAAGGTGTATTCTTTATGTTCTACTTTGTATGAGGTTTGTGTGCGTGTGTTATTTCGATAACGAAATAGTGACAACAAAATAAACAGCCTGCAAGTCCGTGAATGTTTCTACTTCAGATGCCTGCAAGACAGTGAAAAATCACACTTAATAACATACTATTCATAAGTGTTAAAATCGTATCGAATCAACGTTGCCCGACTCTCAGCTAACATTTTGTTCCCATTGTGTTCACAATTTGTGGTACATGTACATACTTTTCACGTCTAATCTCGACCAGTAAAAGAGATTTTTAGCGACACAAATATAACAACAGATTGTGCTACATTGAAACTGCGCATGGCTCCAGACTTTTGAGTTTACATTCATTTAACTGCAAAATCGATTGATTTATATCAGTGTCCGCTAGAGGGATTCGAACTCCAAGACATGGCTAAACATAAAGTTAGCGCTCGGTATGGAGTCAACAGTAACATCTTCTGGACGTGTTTTTAGTGACCAACCTCTTCTTCCTTTTGTTTCTGTTTTTATTACCATTAAATATATATGGCAACAGTTATCGAGTAAACACCGTCTTAGCTGTTAACAACTTTATTTCAAATAACTATCGCTCTAGATAAAGCTTTAAAGTGTTGCACATTTTTATCTAATTGGATAATATTTATAAAGACGTATCCTTTATGTTCTAGTGTGTATGAGGTTTGTGTGCGGGTGGTATTTTGATAAGGAAATAGTGACAACAAAATAAACAGCCTGCAAGTCCGTGAATGTTTCTACTTCAGATGCCTGCAAGACAGTGAAAAATCACACTTCATAACATACTATTCAGAAGTGATAAACTCGTATAGAATCAACGTTGCCCGACTCTTAGCTAACATTTTGTTCCCATTGTGTTCACAGTTTGTGGTACAAGTACATACTTTTCACGTCTAATCTCGACCAGTAAAAGAGATTTTTAGCGTGTATGAGGTTTCGATTGATTTATATCAGTTTCTGCAAGCGGGATACGAACTCAAAGACATGGCTAAACAAAAAGCTAGAGCTCATTACGGAGTCAACAGAAACATCTTCTGGACGTGTTTTAGCGTCCAACCTCATGCGCCTTTTGTTTTCGTTTTTTTTTTTTTTTTGATCGCTATTGAATATATAATGGAATCACATTTGAAATAGTTTGATGGCAACAGTTATTGTGAAAACACCGCCTTACCTGTTAACAACCTTATTACAAATAACGATTTAGATAAAGCTTAAAGAGACTACTGCGGCCCTCACAATTGAATTGAAATTAACTATAACAAGGTCGACAACATACAATCTTGGAGTAATAGTGTGTCGAAAATGAAGCCTGATCTAGCTCTTACCTTTGCGCAATTTCATCCTTTATGTGTTGCACGTTTTATTCTATTTTGCGAATTTTCATGAAGGTGTATCCTTTATGTTCTACTTTGTATGAGGTTTGTGTGCGTGTGTTATTTCGATAACGAAATAGTGACAACAAAATAAACAGCCTGCAAGTCCGTGAATGTTTCTACTTCAGATGCCTGCAAGACAGTGAAAAATCACACTTAATAACATACTATTCAAAAGTGTTAAAATCGTATCGAATCAACGTTGCCCGACTCTCAGCTAACATTTTGTTCCCATAGTGTTCACAATTTGTGGTACATGTACATACTTTTCACGTCTAATCTCGACCAGTAAAAGAGATTTTTAGCGACACAAATATAACAACAGATTGTGCTACATTGAAACTGCGCATGGCTCCAGACTTTTGAGTTTACATTCATTTAACTGCAAAATCGATTGATTTATATCAGTGTCCGCTAGAGGGATTCGAACTCCAAGACATGGCTAAACATAAAGTTAGCGCTCGGTATGGAGTCAACAGTAACATCTTCTGGACGTGTTTTTAGTGACCAACCTCTTCTTCCTTTTGTTTCTGTTTTTATTACCATTAAATATATATGGCAACAGTTATCGAGTAAACACCGTCTTAGCTGTTAACAACTTTATTTCAAATAACTATCGCTCTAGATAAAGCTTTAAAGTGTTGCACATTTTTATCTAATTGGATAATATTTATAAAGACGTATCCTTTATGTTCTAGTGTGTATGAGGTTTGTGTGCGGGTGGTATTTTGATAAGGAAATAGTGACAACAAAATAAACAGCCTGCAAGTCCGTGAATGTTTCTACTTCAGATGCCTGCAAGACAGTGAAAAATCAGACTTCATAACATACTATTCAGAAGTGATAAACTCGTATAGAATCAACGTTGCCCGACTCTTAGCTAACATTTTGTTCCCATTGTGTTCACAGTTTGTGGTACAAGTACATACTTTTCACGTCTAATCTCGACCAGTAAAAGAGATTTTTAGCGTGTATGAGGTTTCGATTGATTTATATCAGTTTCTGCAAGCGGGATACGAACTCAAAGACATGGCTAAACAAAAAGCTAGAGCTCATTACGGAGTCAACAGAAACATCTTCTGGACGTGTTTTAGCGTCCAACCTCATGCGCCTTTTGTTTTCGTTTTTTTTTTTTTTTTTGATCGCTATTGAATATATAATGGAATCACATTTGAAATAGTTTGATGGCAACAGTTATTGTGAAAACACCGCCTTACCTGTTAACAACCTTATTACAAATAACGATTTAGATAAAGCTTAAAGAGACTACTGCGGCCCTCACAATTGAATTGAAATTAACTATAACAAGGTCGACAACATACAATCTTGGAGTAATAGTGTGTCGAAAATGAAGCCTGATCTAGCTCTTACCTTTGCGCAATTTCATCCTTTATGTGTTGCACGTTTTATTCTATTTTGCGAATTTTCATGAAGGTGTATCCTTTATGTTCTACTTTGTATGAGGTTTGTGTGCGTGTGTTATTTCGATAACGAAATAGTGACAACAAAATAAACAGCCTGCAAGTCCGTGAATGTTTCTACTTCAGATGCCTGCAAGACAGTGAAAAATCACACTTAATAACATACTATTCAAAAGTGTTAAAATCGTATCGAATCAACGTTGCCCGACTCTCAGCTAACATTTTGTTCCCATAGTGTTCACAATTTGTGGTACATGTACATACTTTTCACGTCTAATCTCGACCAGTAAAAGAGATTTTTAGCGACACAAATGTAACAACAGTTTGTGCTACATTGAAACTGCGCATGGCTCCAGAGTTTTCAGTTTACATTCATCTAACTGCAAAATCGATTGATTTATATCAGTGTCCGCTAGAGGGATTCGAACTCCAAGACATGGCTAAACATAAAGTTAGCGCTCGGTATGGAGTCAACAGTAACATCTTCTGGACGTGTTTTTAGTGTCCAACCTCTTCTTCCTTTTGTTTTTGTTTTTATTACCATTAAATATATATGGCAACAGTTATCGAGTAAACACCGTCTTACATGTTAACATCTTTATTTCAAATAACTATCGCTCTAGATAAAGCTTTAAAGTGTTGCACATTTTTATCTAATTGGATAATTTTTATAAAGACGTATCCTTTATGTTCTAGTGTGTATGAGGTTTGTGTGCGGGTGGTATTTTGATAAGGAAATAGTGACAACAAAATAAACAGCCTGCAAGTCCGTGAATGTTTCTACTTCAGATGCCTGCAAGACAGTGAAAAATCACACTTCATAACATACTATTCAGAAGTGATAAACTCGTATAGAATCAACGTTGCCCGACTCTTAGCTAACATTTTGTTCCCATTGTGTTCACAGTTTGTGGTACAAGTACATACTTTTCACGTCTAATCTCGACCAGTAAAAGAGATTTTTAGCGTGTATGAGGTTTCGATTGATTTATATCAGTTTCTGCAAGCGGGATACGAACTCAAAGACATGGCTAAACAAAAAGCTAGAGCTCATTACGGAGTCAACAGAAACATCTTCTGGACGTGTTCTAGCGTCCAACCTCATGCGCCTTTTGTTTTCGTTTTTTTTTTTGAGCGCTATTGAATATATAATGGAATCACATTTGAAATAGTTTGATGGCAACAGTTATTGTGAAAACACCGCCTTACCTGTTAACAACCTTATTACAAATAACGATTTAGATAAAGCTTAAAGAGACTACTGCGGCCCTTACAATTGAATTGAAATTAACTATAACAAGGTCGACAACATACAATCTTGGAGTAATAGTGTGTCGAAAATGAAGCCTGATCTAGCTCTTACCTTTGCGCAATTTCATCCTTTATGTGTTGCACATTTTATTCTAATTGGCGAATTTTCATGAAAGTGTATCCTTTATGTTCTACTTTGTATGAGGTTTGTGTGATTGTGTTATTTCGATAACGAAATAGTGATAACCAAATAAACAGCCTACAAGTCCGTGAATGTTTCTACTTCAGATGCCTGAGAAAACAGTGAAAAATCACACTTGATAACATACTATTCAAAAATGTTAAAATCGTATCGAATCAACGTTGCCCGACTCTCAGCTAACATTTTGTTCCCATTGTGTTCACAATGTTTGGTACAAGTACATACTTTTCACGTCTAATCTCGACCAGTAAAAGAGATTTTTAGCGTGTATGAGGTTTCGATTGATTTATATCAGTGTCCGCAAGCGGGATACGAACTCGAAGACATGGCTAAACAAAAAGCTAGTGCTCGTTACTGAGTCAACAGAAACATCTTCTGGACGTGTTTTAGTGTCCAACCTCATGCACCTTTTGTTTTTTTTTTTTTATCGCTATTGAATATATAATGGAATCATATTTGAAATAGTTTGATGGCAACAGTTATTGTGAAAACACTGTCTTACCTGTTAACAACCTTATTACAAATAACGATCTAGATAAAGCTTAAAGAGACTACTGGGGCCCTCACACTTGAATTGAAATTTTCTAAAATAAGGTCGACAATATACAATCTTGGAGTAATAGTGTGTCGAAAATGAAGCGTGATCTAGTTCTTACCTTTGCGCAATTTCATCCTTTATGTGTTGCACATTTTATTCTAATTGGCGGATTTTCATGAAGGTGTATCCTTCATGTTCTACTTTGTATGAGGTTTGTGTGCTTGTGTTATTTCGATAACAAAATAGTGACAACCAAATAAACAGCCTGCAAGTCCGTGAATGTTTCTACTTCAGATGCCTGCAAAACAGTGAAAAATCACACTTGATAAAATACTATTCAAAAGTGTTAAAATCGTATCGAATCAACGTTGCCCGACTCACAGCTAACATTTTGTTCCCATTGTGTTCACAATTTTTGGTACAATACATACTTTTCACGTCTAATCTCGACCAGTAAAAGAGATTTTTAGCGACACAAATTAAACAACAGTTTGGGCTACATTAAAACTGCTTATGGCTTCAGACTTTTCAGTTTTCATTCATCGAACGGCAAAATCGATTGATTTATATCAGTGTCTGTTAGAAGGATTCGAACTCCAAGACATGGCTAAAAATTAAGGTAGCACTCGTTATGGAGTCAACAGTAACATCTTCTGGGCGTGTTTTTAGTGTCCAACCTCTTGCACTTTTTGATTTTTTATCGTTATTGAATATATAACGGAATCATATTTGAAAATATTTTGATGGCAACAGTTATCGAGTAAACACCGTCTTACATGTGAACAACTTTATTTCAAATAACTATCGCTCTAGATAAAGCTTTAAAGTGTTGCAAATTTTTATCTAATTGGATAATTTTTATAAAGGTGTATCCTTTATGATCTACTGTGCATGAGGTTTGTGTGTTTGTGGTATTTTGATAACGAAATAGTGATAACCAAATAAACAGCCTGCAAGTCCGTGAATGTTAATACATGTACTTTAGATGTCTGCAAGACAGTGAAAAATCACACTTGATAACATACTATTCAAAAGTGTTAAAATCGTATCGAATCAACGTTGCCCGACTCTCAGCTAACATTTTGTTCCCATTGTGTTCACAATGTTTGGTACAATACATACTTTTCACGTCTAATCTCGACCAGTAAAAGGAATTTTAGCGACACAAATGTAACAACAGTTTGCGCTACATTGAAACTGCGCATGTCTCCAGACTTTTCAGTTTACATTCATCTAACTGCAAAATCGATTGATTTATATCAGTGTCCGCTAGAGGGATTCGAACTCCAAGACATGGCTAAACATAAAGCTAGCGCTCATTATGGAGTCAACAGAAACATCTTCTTGACGTGTTTTTGGCGTCCAAACTCTTCTTCCTTTTGTTTTTATAGCTATTGAATATATAACGGATTCATTTTTGAAATACTTTGATGGTAAACACCGTCAAACATGTACCTGTTAACAACCTTATTTCAAATAACTATCACTCTGGATAAAGCTTAAGGTGACTCCACTTGCCCTCACTCTTAAATTGAAATTAACTATAATAATGTCGACGAATACATTCTTGGAATAATAGATTGTCGAAAATGAAGCCTGATCTATGTCTTACCTTTCCAAAATTTCATGCTTTAAGTGTTGCACTTTTAATTCTAATTGTAGAATTTTCATAAAGGTGTATCCTTTATGTTGTACTGTGTATGAGGTTTGTGTGCTTGTGGTATTTTGATAACAAAATAGTCACAAGAAAGTAAACAGCCTCAAAGTCCGTGAATGTTTCTACTTCAGATGCTTGCAAGACAATGAAAAATCACACTTGATAACATACTATTCAAAAGTGTTAAAATTGTATCGAATCAACGTTGCCCGACTCTCAGCTAACATTTCGTTCCGATTGTGTTAACAGTTTTTAGTACGAGTATACAAGTATAAAAGCCTATTTTCAAACAGAAAAGCTCTTAGCGACACAGTTGAAACAACAATTTGCGACACAATGAAACTGCGCACAGCTTCAAACTATTTAGTTTTCATTTATCTAACTGCAATATCGATTGATTTATATCAGTGTCCGCAACAGGGATCCGAGTCCAACACATGGTAAAACATATAGCTAGCGCTGGTTATTCAGTGAACAGCTATATCTATGGAACGTGTTTTTAGTGTCCAACTTCTTGCGGCTTTTGCTTTTGTTTTTTATCGCTATTGAATATATAACGGAATCATATTCAAAATAATTCGATCAAATTTGAAATATTTTGATGACAACAGTTATTGAGTAAACACCATCTTACCTGTAAACAAGTTAACTATCACCTGAGAACAGGCTTTCACTAACTATCTTTGACCTCAAGGTTAAATTGAAATTAACTATAAGGTCGGCGAATGTCTGTGTGCTTGTGGTATCATAAGTTCCACTGTAGGTAGCTAACACAGTTTCATATAAAATCCAGGGGGTGGGGGGGGTTTCTGGGAAAAAGCAATACTGCTATTTTTATGCGGTATACATGATATTTAATTTTTTTTTCAATTGCATGCTATAGAGGTTTTTCTTTCGAATACCTGTAGAAAAGTATGTAGAAAAATAAAGGGAGAACCCACTCCAAAAACATCCAAATTTAACGAGTGCAGAATTTCATGAATTTTTAGCAGATAATATAGCTCTTTAAAAAGCTGGTAAATGTACACTGAAAATACTATAAACGATGCCTACAGACTTGCTCTTGAAAATGCACAGACAACTAAAATGGCCGATTTATTTCAATTCTGCTGTTAGGGGAGCCTAAAATGAGTGAGTGTACTGCATTTAGAGGCATCCTTTTGACTACTTTCCTCATGCTTTGAGTGCCAAATAAATTCTAGCATTAACTTACATGTTGAAAAAAATTCATAATTTTATCTTTCTATTGATATATACTAGTAGATATATATGTAACATGTTTTACAATCAAATTTTATACGGGTCAGTTTTGCTTGTGTCTCATCTTAAAACGTCCTTATATCGTTACATATAAAACATATAAAACTGTGTATTTGCACTCTTATAAAGAAGTGCAAGGGACAGGCGATTTTGCTTCGTTGTAAGGGTAATTCGTTATATCTCTTGAGTTTACAACATGTTATAAAGTAATGAGGAATGAAAATCAGTTCATGGTAAGTGTCAATTCAGTATAAGCGTGTTCGCTATAACCATGTTTTACTGTATTTTGATAACAAAATAGTCACAACAATTGATAAAATTGAGTAAATAATCATAATTAACAATACAAGGGAGTATATTCTGGTCTAATGATGATGCATGTCCTCTGCTAGTAGTAAACAAACAAAATGGATGAGATTTCAAGCAAGGATACAATTTTGAGCAACACTTGGAAAATAAGGGTCCACCTGAAAATGATAGAGAGATTCTTGAATCTCATTTTGTAGATGAAATGACTGTAGAGGTTACACAGGTAGGTCTGCAAGATGCACGTGTATCTGTCTTCCAGAAAAGCTGATAGATGCAGCAATCTTTTGCAAGAGAAAGGGATGAGAGTTTCTGTGCTCCAAAACTTAAAATGTTTGGATTAGTTTCTGATGAAGAATAAAGGGGAGAAAACATGTTCTACTACAAAGTGGAAAGTGGAGACTTTAATTTGGACTTCATTTTAACAGTTTTGAAAATTATGAAAATGTAAACTAAAAAAGCATCATTTTTTAATGTCTGAAAAAATCAACTCAACATAAATGATAGACCCCAATCAGGAATTGCACCTGAATCCCTCATACGTAAGTATGAGTGCTTTACTGATTAAGCTATTGAGGTATTCAAACAGAATATCACTATTGATTGTTGAGTTTTCATCCCCCTGAAACCTTTTTCCTAAACCACTGATTTTTTTTTTACAGAATGGTCCCTGGAAACCTATGAGGAAATGCTAGACTTTGATAACATTAATTCTGAGGAACTTGTTCTAAAGCTTGGCAAATTCTATACTGAGGCAACCCCAAATCTTGACCAAAAACGTTTTAAAACACGAAGCGAATGGGCCAAATCGCTCACCTGAGCAAGAATAGACATAACTAGACAACATTGAGATGGCAACCATCTCAAAGGGCCCTGCTTAAATAATGGACTACAGGTGAAAAACATTTCAGAGAAGTTTACTTTGACCTTGTCCTACAACTTAGAAATTTTCCAGCTGGCATAAAACTTTTAATTTAATCTCATTACGCCTTACAAACATACATTTTTTTTTAACCTGAGCAAGATCAAGCTAATGGGAAATAATCTACGGTCTTAAACTGATTATAAAAAGATTCGTTATGACCTTCACATTGACTTTGTTCAAATTATTAAGTCGTTGCACACCATTAACCCAAAAGTCCTGTTAATGTGAAGAAGAAGGCAAATATGGCCAAGTGGAGAGTGTTATTAAAGTATGAGCCAGATCGGACCAAGGGAGAAAAGATATGCTCCAGGCAATGATTTTTCATATCATTCTGCTATGACCTTCATATTTGACCTTAAAATTTGGTTCTTGGCCAGTTGCACACCCTTTACTCAGAAGCTCTGTTGATGTGCAGTATGAGCCAAATAAGGTTAAGTGAATGACCTTGAACCTTGACCTGCAAACTGAACTTAAAGAACTGTTTATACAGTTTATGAATTATAAACATGATAAACCTACATTAAACTTTGAACCCTTTGTGAGGCCCAAGAATTGTCTGAAGGGCCAGAGTCTAAACAATTCTAAAAGAACCAAAAATATGTCAACATGCTTGAATAAAGTAAAACTGAATATAATAACATCTAAGTTTTTGTAAATAATTTAAATTGTTTTCCTTTGTAAAATTGGACCCCCCCCCCATTGTGGCCCCTTCCTTCCCCTTGGGATCATGATTTGAACAAACTTAAAGGTTCCCTACCTGAGGATGCTTCAACACAAGTTTCAGCTTTTCTGGCTGATCTGTTTCATAGAAGAAGGTTACTGAAAAGATTTTTAAAGATTATTCTCTATATATTCTTATGTAAAAATTTGATTCTCCACTATGGCCCCACCCTATCCCTGGGGATCATGATTTTAATAAACTTGAATCTACTGTAACTGAGGATGCTTTTACACCAGCTTCAGCTTTTCTGGCTGATTGGTTTCTGAGAAGATATTTAAAGATTTTTCTCTATATATTCCTATGTAAAAGTTTGAACCCCCCCCCCCCCATTGTTTTCTTTTGTAAAATTGGACCCCCCCCCCCCCCCCCCATTGTGGTCCCACCCTACCCCTGGGGATAATGATTTAAACAAATTTGAATCAACCCCACCTGAGAATGCTTTCACACAAGTAACAGCTTTTCTGGCTACTCAGTTTCAGAAAAGAAGATTTTAAAACATTTACTCTATATATTACTATGTAAAAGTTCGACCGACCCCCCCCCCCCCCCCAAAAAATTGTGGCTGCACCCTACCCCTGGGGATCATGATTTGAACAAACTTGAATCTACACTACCTACACAGTAGTTGAAATCAGATTGGGAATAAGTGTGTAAAAGGTTATCACCACAGTGTCATCTTAATTTAGCAATGACGTCATGAAAATTGTCTTATTTTGATGAATTGATGTTTTGTAGCAAAATATCATAATGGGTGTTTTCAGATGGTTTTTCGACTGGGAAACATTGAGTGCAGGCTTGCTCAAGTACCACTTTTTAGTATGATGTGTATAGTTATAGGAAGAAAGACATTCGTTAAAATCGTACTTGAGCAGACCTGCGCTCTATACTTCCGAGTGCAAAAAATAAAGAAAAAAAAAACGATAACATTTTCATTTTTTTGCAAAAATGCTGAAATTTGGTCATTTACATGTAGGTGACGTCATAGATAATATCTATATATATATTTGCATATTATGCAACGAATGAGTAACAATGACAAAAATCAAGATAAAAGTGATAGACATCCTCTGTACACTGATTTATGGAGATTTGATTTTTTGCAACACTATTTAAACAAGAATAGAATTCCAGGGTCCCCCGCCGGTCAAGCAGTATACTAGTATACTGTATATTGGAATATTTCAAACATTCAGGGCTGTTCCAGAATTAAATGTGTGGGGAGGTTGGAAGGAACATTTTTTTACCCCCACCACCCATTTTTTTTTCTATTTTTCCTGTCGCAAATATATCCAAAATACTACAATCTAAAAGAACTTGACCAAAGTATTAGCGGTATAAACATTTGGTATAAATTTAATAAAAATCCGTCAAAAATTTATAGGCATGAGAGCGCTTACAAGGTCACAAAGTCCCATACCTCCAACAAAAAGTATCGACCAATGCTAATTTTCGAACTTGACCAAGATAATAGTGGTATAAACATTTGGTATAAATTTAATGAAAATCCGTCAAAATTTGTAGGTATGAGAGCGCTTACAAGGTCAATTTTTTTTATAAAACGGAGTCGTTATTGTGGTCAAAGTCCCATAACTCCAACAAAAAGTATCGACCAATGCTGATTTTCGAACTTGACCAAGGTAATAGTAGTATAAACATTTGGTATAAATTTAATGAAAATCCGTCAAAATTTGTAGGTATGAGAGCGCTTACAAGGTCAAATTTTGGATAAAACAGAGACATTATTGTGATCAAAGTCCTATAACTTCAACAAAAAGTATCGACCAATGCTGATTTTCGAACTTGACCAAAGTATTAGTGGTATAAACATTTGGTATAAATTTAATGAAAATTGGTCAAAATTTGTAGGCATGACAGCGCTTACAAAAAAGTGTGACGGACGGACACCCGGACGCATGCCCTGCATTTCTATGTCCCCGCACCGCGTTGCGGCGGGGGACAAAAATTGTTAAAATTGGGGGCAGATATTAAACCATACCAAATATAGTCCTTTTAAATTTCTTTGTACAAAAAATTATTTTTGTTGCATTTTTCCTAGCTACACCTTTGTCCATATCTGAGCCTTTTTTACAGAAGGAAAAAAAGGAGTATCAGGATAAAATTTCGAACAGAAAAATATAATCAGTTTATAACTTTGTACTCAATATTACTAATCACTTCGACAGCAGGCTTACATTTCTTTCAAATAAAATAAATGAATACTTGCTTTGATATCAGGTGGGATGAGTGTTCTGATGAAGTAAGTTAGGCCAGCATCTTTCTACGTTTAGGTTTACGAACAACAAAATAATAAAATTCCGTAGGAGGAGGAAATAAAATTCACTTATGACCAGAATTTTTTTTTTTTAGGTTTACAAACTACAAAATTGTAAAGTTCTGTGGGAGGAAAAAACATGTTTTTGACATCATCTTTATTGTAATAATATGAATGGCAACTTCATGATAGTGGTGTGTAACTGCATGAAATGTAGCATGGAGTGTAGCATGTAAAAAGTACCATATGTAATCTGTGAAATGTATCACTGAAATAGTGCAATAGAATATATATGACAAACATCTTTGATATCACAAGTAGCAATGTTCGTTTGTCATTTTATAGGGATCGAGTCATTACCATTATTTACCATTACCATTATAAGAAACTTTAGTTACAGTTTTTATCTAGGTACAAAAGTATTTCAATTTAATCTTCGTTTATACCAATGAAACAAAATTTCATATAAAATGGTTGAAATAAGGAATGCTATATATAAATGTATACTGTCAGAAAACCAAGGACATCATCATTAGACAATGTTGCTTTAGGATGTGTTAGCTTTCTTTAAATGAATTAGAATTTTATTCTATTCTGCGTTTTGGATGCTCGAGTGACTGGTTCCTTTCAACTTGCAACACATCAACATGTATTAATTACGTGTCGGTCTGACAAAACAGTTTGATCTTTTTAAGTTGTTGATCTCGGCATTTTCCACCCACGCAAACAAATTTCAAACTAAACCAGGCCATAAACATGAACCTCAGTTCAATGTAAACATGTTCTCGCACCATATTAGACAGGAAGTTGTTGCCTTTGATAGGACACAGACCACAATTATTTTTCCCTCTTATTCCTTTTTAAAACAAAAATTCATATAAAAAATTCCACCACCTAAAATCTATTTAAATTTGGCATAATAATAGACAATCATTAGTCCAACAACATTTCCAAAGTACAGGAAAATCAATCAAGAGGGGGCTGAGATATGGCCCCTACAGTAACCTCTACCCTGCAATATCCACTTTCACTTTGGAATATTTGTAAACATTGGCCTCTTTACACCCTTCCTTTTGCGCCTTTAAAGATCAATTTTCCCAATTATTTTTAGCTAGTATTTTTTTTTCAAACCTTCTTCTTTCCATCCATGCCCTAAAAGGCACAAAATTCGCCCATTTAGCACCCCTGGGAATTTTTGTAAAAAAAACATACATTTTTAGAATAGAACTACTTGTGTGGTCAATGAGCACGGGCAAAAAGTAGTGGTATGTGACCTAATAATTTCACATACCTTTATTGATTTTGATGAAACTTGATAGGTTGGCACCTGTGGGTATTTCCAATGTCTCCCAGAAGTTTTGGTGAAATCCTTCTCCTTACACCAGAGTAATGGGCTCCTGGAAAAAGGTACAAGAACAGCTGAAATTGCATGCCAACACTAGCATCTCACACAAAATTCACTTCACTAAAATAATCATAATGACCTTACTTTATAATCAATTTCCTTCAAACTTTAATATGTCATATTTCAACTCTTTGCCCACACACATCTAACATTTTTTCTCATCAAAATTAATATTATGCAATTTTATTATTGTTTTTGAAATAATACGCCAAATAAGGCTATAAATCCCCAGAAAAGCCCCTGGCCAAAATAAAATATTTAGACACAGATATTTCAGTAGAAAAAAATATGTTAAATTTGAAATTTCTACATTTAATATACTATAGAAATCAGACATGCTAGTAAATAAACAGCCAGTAATCCCTTTGTTGTAAGCATATAATCAAACATGGCCACTGCAATCAACTTGATGAAGTGGCACTTACAGGTCAAAATGGATTAGCTCTGTGTACAGTAGAGATGACATGGATAGGTATAACATGCCATTTGAAGTACTGTCAAACATAGAAGACTATAAATATGTTGGAAATAAAGAATCCATCACACCATCTTTGATACAGCAAGCAGGAAGTACTTACAGAAGTTGTCAAAATGTTTCAGAGGAACCAAAGGCCATGAAACAAAGGGAGGAAACTCCATCAAAGTAAGCTGCCCAGCAGCAGGTTTTTTTATCAAGGTAATACTAACAGATCCAAGGCTTCATCAGAGGACCAACAGACAACTCGTAAACGCTCCTTTGTCCAGCTATCTGTTGGGGACCATGCCCTTGTAACACGACCAAGTTTAGACTGCCAATACTACATAACTCCTGACTGAGATGGGGAGAGTGGATCCTCGTGTATTCTTCGGCCACAGTCAGAAAGCTGCAGATACCTACAAAATACCAACAGCAATGAATATGAAGGGGGACAATGTGTACTGGCACTGTACCAGTTATCGACTAAAATTTAACGTTTTCTTTTCGTAATTCCTTATTTCTAGATATTTTTGGATAAAACTTGACATACTTTAAAAAGTGAACTCCTTATTTATCAATCTGTTAGTTTATATCATTATTTAGAACCCAAAACATCTTGTTTTGTGCTTTTAACCACGCCTCGAATTTGCCGAGTTTTTACGATTTACTGTACCAGTTATCGGCTTCGTGATAATAACATAGTATAAATCCGTGTTCATGTTGATTTTATACTCTGCTAAATGTAGTTTGAATTATGCCCCTTGTGAGGTCAGACTAAAGTATTCAGGGTCATGATACATTATAAACAAAACTCATAAAATAATTCGTTTATTATCATACTGTAAAACACCAAATTGTATACTATTCAATACATAATTGTGCAATCAGGCGTTCAATTGCACTACGAATCTCTGGGAAATTCGTGAATTCCTTTTCTTTATACATGTTAAATGTATTGATTTTATATGTCAAATCAAAGAAGGGATATAATAACGTATCACAAAGAGGTAATATTCTATTTTTAACTTATGAAGTCCCTTCCCCCACTGCCGAAAGTGCAAAAATGTAAAATCAGCGGTAAACAATGATCGTTTAAGCTCATGTATAAAGCATATTCAAGAAAGTTTTCAAGCAAACTTACTTTTCTTTATTCGAAAAAGACGACTGAATTAAAAAATCTTGGATTGTTGCATGCTATAAACCCGAACTCTCATTTTAGCAGATAACTGGTCTTAGCCGATAACTGGTACAGTACCAGTAGTGAGTGAAGAAAAATTGATTGATATGATGACCAGCACAGCCCATCTTCATCAGACTACTTCAAGCACCTGCCCAATGCCAAATTTTGCTGTACTCGAGGCAAGAAAGTTAGGCATCTCCTGGAAGTACAAGATAAAATGCGCAAATTGTCCGTTTACCTTTCCGACATTCAACATGTATCATGAGATTCATCAAGAGGGACCAGGCCATAATCCATCAGCAACCAACATCACTCTCGCATATGCCATTCAAGACACTGCCATCAGGGCCGAGAAGATGATTGAACTCCTCACCTGTCTGGACATACCTGCTCCCAGCAAATTATTCATGGAGACACTCCTGTGCAAAACAAGCAGAAAAATGACAGAACTGAACAAACTGGACATGAATGACAAGATACAAAAAGTCAAAGAGGTTAATGTTACTCGAGGACACCCTGAAAATATCATCAACATTTCAACAGATGCAAGGTACAACAGCAGCGTCATGTTTAGTCGGAAGACCCTAGGCCAGAATGCCAGTCAAGCATTTTCTCTGGCAGTAGAAACAAATACAGATAGAAAGTACATATTTGCCTGTGCTGTACAGAACAAACTCTGCTGGACTGGTGCATGGCTGCGTGGCAAAGGAATGGAAGTGGACTGTCCTGGCGGTCATGCTGAATGTACTGCAAACCTGTCTCCGGCTGCTCTGTTCTCGGAATACGAGATGGCGAAGGATATCGGCATTCAGCTAGGCCTGCAAGATGTTCTAGTTCGGTACGTTACCGAAGACAACGTTGCCCAAGGTGCTAAAGGAGTGGACGATGCCATGCGGGCTCTTCATCCCTTGTGGAAGGTAGAGCGCCTAGCAGACGCTGTCCATCTTGGGCAATCACAGTTCCATGCCAGCAACCGAGCAGTATACAGCGATGAAATGTTCCATTCTAAGACAAAAGAAGAAAAGAAAGAGTTACAAATGGTGTTTGGCAATGATTTAAAATCCAGATGTTCCATGATAGTGAAAAAGATATTCACCAAGTATGACAGAGACCTGGAGAAAATGAGCAGTTTCTTACCCAAAGTCCTGGAGGCAACTGTTGCATGTTATGACGGAGACTGTTTTATGTGTGCCGTCTATTCCTTGGTCTGTGACAGGGGAGTGGTCTCCAACTGGTGAAACTATAGCCGCAACTTGGCCATCTATAGTATCACCGCCCTGCAAATAAATGACAACGACCTAAGAATTGTGGCAGAAGTTCTGAAAATGAAGTTGAGCCTGGAAGCTATCTCAGCCATGAAACTTCTGACTGACACCAATGCCAAGGAGTCCTACCATAGATCTGCAACTGCTAACATGCCCAAGAATGTGAAATTCTCAAGAACAATGGAAGGCCGTCTGCAATCCATGATTCACAGGAGGAATAACTTACCAGGAACCTCAAACAGACTCAAGTGTGAATCTGCCGGTGTCCAATACTCAGACTACGGCAAGCGACGACTAGCCAGGATTGATCAGCAGTTCCTCTACAGACAAGAATACCATAAAAAGGAAAAGATTAAGACCAGAAGAAACAAACAGCACGGTAGGAAAATGGACGGACACCATCTATATCGTCACGAACATCAAACAAAGTCTGACTACCGGAAGGGACAATTGGATATGAACCTACCTGCAGCACGTGATCATCCCTACCACAGGAGAGGAGCATGCCAATATCATCTGAGGCCTCGCCCAGGATGTGACTGAATGACACTATACCCATTTCATAAATGATACTGACTATTACTAACCTTAAAGCTTGAACTGAATCCATCAGCATGTACCATCAGGCATATACTAAAACCATTACTGTGAGGAGATATGCATGACTCTCCAATGTTTAGCGGTGTAACATTCTAATAAATATGATAAACTTACCTATTCCTTGTTTTCTCAATTCATGTCAATAGTAAGGTCAAGTCTGCAAGGCAGGTAGGGAAAGTGACCCAGGCAGGTACCCCTAGCTCGGCAGGTCTGTCGCTGGTTGTTTATACCATGTGGTTAAAGAGTGATGTGCTCCGAAACAACACACAGTGTGTTGTGGCACAAGTGTGATGCAACAATGGATGCAACCAACTCATGATAACCATGATGTACGGTACCCACAACGTTATTCTTTACAATCCAATCCTATCGTATCGTGTATCAATCCTATTGTAATGTGCTTGTATACTGTTCTATCATGCATTAATCCTATCCTATCATGCGTTAATCCTATCAGGATTATCGTTTAATTTTAACAGTTTTTCCGTTTATCCTATCGTGTTAATCGTTTTATGCCTTTTTATAAGCAAGTACTGACATTTATTTCAAAGTTACGAGTCAATCAATGTGCCGTATACAGACATTTATCAAACAAAAAATGTAAATTCCTATCCAGCATTCTATCCTGATACTAAATTCTCAATTCTTTAGATCAAATTAACCAGTAGTACATGTAAATCATATCTGTAAGCAGTGGAAGTGAAAAATGATTGTAAACTATCCAAGTTCTAAGGAACATGGTAACATGTTTACCTGTATATCGAATATATTAAATCATACGCGGACTGTATACATTAACTTGTATGTAATATAATTCGTTTTGCATGCATCATTATTTATAGGAACAACAGTAATTATTATATAATTAATATTTACTTAAAACAAAAGTATTATTTTAATTGAACCCACTATATTTTCCGTGTGATATTGATCTCGGGCTAAAATGTTCCCGGCGATCGGCTTGGGTGTGCGGTAATAAAAACAATGTCAACAAATCGTACGCGGAATGTGCATCTGTGTTAATATTTTTTAACGTGTGTGCAATATAATTTATTTTAATGATTTTTTTATTTAGAAATAAATGTATTTATGATAGATTTTATATTTATTTAGAGCAAAAGTTGTATTTTCATTGAGTCCGTGTTATTTGCTCTCAGGCTGAAATGTTCGCGGCGATCTGCTGGGTTATTGAAAACAATGTTAACAATACAAATAATTGATCATTTCAGCTCATAATATTTGTTAAGAAAATTTAACTGGTCATTTTAATACATTATAATATTGATGCAGCGATTACAACAACTGGGCATTTGCTAATAACAAGAATTGCATGTATATCTTGATTTGTACATGTTCTTTCTCAAATTCTGCCATATTCAGGTTTATCGTGAAGATCGTTTAACGCGGTTATACATTTATCATGAAAATCGTTTATCCTTTCCTATCGTGTATCAATCTTATCATATCGTGCGTGTATACTGAGTGTTCTATCGTGCGTGAATCCTATCCTATCATGCATGAATCCTATCCTATCGTTTATCTTGTAAAGATTAACATTGCAGGTACTGTAGCATGACATTGATTCTATGTACATGCACGGTAACCCACTTGTTCTGTACTGGATGCTTGTAGCATACAACACCATATTTGTTGTTGCTGCTTCTAGCACCAGTCCAGATGTACGTGACACTTACCATTCAAACCAGGAGCAGAGCCCGAGCGCACTTTTTTTCTGTATTTTGCATGAAATTCGTCCATAGCCACGAAATATAAGTTGCAGATGACAGAAATAGTGCCAACGCATGATTACATAGAAATACGACTTACCTCATTTGCATATGCGGGTCATACTAATCACCCAACACAAAAAAATAAATCCACCCCCCACCCCCAATTTTTCCTCTATTTTGATGAAATGAAAGTTTCATAATTGAACAAAAAGCCCAATTTCTCCATAAATTACCTTAAACAATTGATATTTATTAAAAAATGGGAGATAGAACCCCAAATAAGCAATTTCACTTTTGACCTGATAGGACACAGACCACAATTATTTTTCCCTCTTATTCCTTTTTAAAACAAAAATTCATATAAAAAATTCCACCAGCTCAAATCTTTTCAAATTTGGCATAATAACAGACAAACATTAGTCCAACAACATTTCTGAAGTACAGGAAAATCAATCAAGAGGGGGCTGAGATATGGCCCCTACAGTAACCTCTACCCTGCAATATCCACTTTCACTTCGGAATATTTGTAAACATTGGCCTCTTTACACCCTTCCTTTTGCGCCTTTAAAGATCAACTTTCCCAATTATTTTTAGCAAGTATTTTTTTTCAAACCTTCTTGTTTCCATCCATGCCCTAAAGGCACCAAATTCGCCCATTTAGCACCCCTGGGAATTTTTGTAAAAAAAACATACATTTTTAGAATAGAACTACTTGTGTGGTCAATGAGCACGTGGTAAAAATAGTGGTATGTAACCTAATAATATAGAACCAGATGAAATCTTAATCCCGAACCAAAAATTAGCTATCTGGGAAAAAAAAGATTACCTCTTTCATAATTCAATTTTTTTTTTACTAAAAACTAAAAAAACCGAGCGGCTGGTTTGTAAACCTAAAAATAAATATGCTGTCCTTATTATCATTTTTAAATTGCGGTTACCAAGCATTTATATATACTGTCTATTGGATTAGATTCTATGACAAATGCAACATGTATCATATCATTCAATTGAATTACTACTACCTGATTCATTTTCAGATAGATCTGATATTTCACAATTGTCTGTGTCCAAAGACGCTAGATCTACATGTACATTCAAATATCATTAACATACAATCCTTAAAGCGCCTTTCACAATTGGCGCATGTGCAGAAGCGACTGAATATTCGTTCGACTGATAAAATTAGATATGAATCAAAAACTGTTGCCGAAATAATCGCATTTGAAAACATAGGTAATCACAGATTACAAAGCTCACCGAGACGAGACATCACCCTTATGAGACTTCACCTTTATGAGACCACCTTTATCATATAAAATGAAAATCATACTTTATGATCTTGGATATTCATGGATTCTGTTTTGACACAATATCGTATATCATCTGTTAAAAAATTGTATAATAATCATGTGTTCATCTGTTAATCAATACAATAATATAAAATTAAATATTGCATCCTATCATATTTACAACATATATCATATAATACAATAAAATACCATCATAAACAATAATGAGATATGATAATGTAACGTATGGTATGACATTGTATTGTGTTTTAAGTTATTGTATCTGATCACATAATACAATATTATATAAATAGTGCCTGTTTGGGAGGGTAACAGTTGAAATTGACACCCCGAGAAAACCATTGTCAACCGACGCAAAGCGGAGGTTGACAATGGTTTTCGAGGGGTGTCAATTTCAACTGTTATCCTCCCAAACAGGCACTATATATTTTGTTATACTGAATGTCTTAATTTTTAAGAAAATTTTACTGCTTTTATATAGGAATAACGTGAATTCTACAGCGAACCGTACGCGCATAATTTTCGCGCATGTAACATTTTTTAATGTTACCCGTTGCTAAGTGCGTTGCTAACGCTGAGGGTAATAGAAAATATTATTAACTGCGTCTTAACCAATCAGATTTAAGTATTTAACATGAAAGTATAACAATATAAAATTTTACAGTATCATATTATACAATTTCATGTGATATAATTCTATATTACAGAAACTAATATCATATTATACAATATCGTATGATACAATATTATAGAATATACAATATTGTATCATAGGATACAACATTATATATTGCAATAACTTATGTAATAGTATGTGATAAAATAATAAATTAATAATACAATATAATATTATACAATATTGTATCCTAATATACAATACTATACATAACAATATCATGTTACAATATCATAACATAAAATATAAAAAAAATTGATTCAATATCATATTGAATCATATCACTTTTTATAATATTTCATATGATATTATATTGTAATATATTAAACAATATTGTTTTATACCATACAATACTATATCATAGGAATCATGTTATATCATTTAACAATAAACACGTCTATCTATCGAGCAGGTTTGAGTGAGGTAGGAGATTTCTTTAGCATTCTTGATAATGGAGATCAGGCTCTGCATCTGAAGCAACCTCTGCGTTTCATTTATAATATAGTTAAATCAACTATGCAAGCTATCACCTATAAAACATGTGACCTGTTCCAAAAAAACTAAACCTCATCCAGCATCCGAAACCTATGGCTCAGATTCAGCATTCAAGCCTGTCAGGTGCATCAGTATACATAAGACGCATCTCCATGCAAGTTTGGTGAAGTTCAGACCAGTAATAACTAAGATATTATCATCAGAGGGCACTAGCAATTAAAACCTTAACCTGCTCCAGCATCCGCAACCTAATATGGCTAAGATTCAAAATCCATGCCTGTCAGGTGCATCTGTATCATAAGACACACCATCCATTCAAGTTTGGTGAAGTTAGGACCTGTATTAACTAAGATATATTTTTTAGCATCCTTGATAATGGAGATCAAGCTCTGTATCTGAAGCTTCCTCTGTGATTCATTCATATTACAGTTTAATCAACTATGCAAGTTTGAAATAGTACTATTATCTATTACACGTGACCTGTTCCAAAAAACTTAACCATATCCAGCGTCTGAGACCTATGGCTCAGACTCAGCATTCAAGCCCGTCAGGTGCATCAGTATAATAAAACACACCATCCATGGAAGTCTGGTGTAGTTAGGACAAGTAATAACTAAGATATGATCATCAGAGGGCACCTGTTTCAAAAACTTTAACCAGCTCTAAAAACCTTAACCTCCCCAGCATCCGAAACCTATGGGTCAGATTCAGCATTCAAGCCTGTCTGGTGCATCAGTATCATAAGATGCACCATCCATGGAAGTCTGGTGAAGTTAGGACAATTAGTTACTAAGATATAATCATCAGAGGGCACCTGCAACAAAAACTTTAACCAGCTCTTAAAACCTTAACCTCCTTCAGCATCTGTAACCTATAGCTCAGATTCAGCACCCAAGCCTGTCTGGTGCATCAGTATCATAAGACACACCATCAATGCAAGTTTGGTGAAGTACAGACTAGCAGTAACTTAGATATTGCTATCAAAGGGCACCTGCAACAAAAACTTTGGACGCCGACGCCCAAGGGTATAGCATAAGCTCCCCCTGACATCGTCTCAGTGAGCTAAAAAGTATTTGTATGAAATTCGCACAATCTAAGCAAGCGAAAGAAAAATGAGAGTAACAGAGGAAATAAAACAATTTTTAGAAATCAACGTATTTTGTATAATCATACCTTGTTCATTATTGCATTAATGTTCAGGGAATATGAAGACTTATTCCCCAAGAAAAACAAATTTCCTGCGGCAGTGCCCTGGAAAAAATATGATTTTTCTTGGAGAAATAAATCTTCATATTTCACTCACCATCATGCAATAAATGTAAACTATAGTCTTTCCCAAGTTATTGATTCCATCACCTTTTGATGATTTTTAAGAAAAATACTTATACCTGTGAAAAAAATACAGTTGAAATCGATAAAAGGGAATATATCCAAAATATCTTCATTGAACAATTATCATTTTTCACTCATAAAAGTTCACAGGAATGAAAACAAATTTCTTACGGAGATTTATAATGGGAAAAGTTTACATCTTTTCTCCATTCGGAAGTACTCGGGATAACTCGCGCAATTTTTCAACATTATCATGCCGGCTTCTTAATGGCTGAAACAATGCAAAATTCTAATAGACTTTCAAATTTTGGATGTGTATTGAAACCTAAAGCGGTAGAGGGGGCGTTTCAAAACAGATAATTTGGACATTTTTCATATTAGTGGATGAAAGTAGTTTGAGCACAAAGGTATTTATGATTATCCAAATATCAAGCAAAAAGTGCTGGAAGCAAAAACTCGGGACAGAGTATAGCTGTTGAATTGTGGTCTGAAACAGAGATGCTTATACAGGGTATAAATACTAGTGGCAAAGCATGGCATATTACTGATAAGTCGAGCAATGATAGTAAAACGTTGCAAGATAACATGAGACATGCTAAGCAACAGACTCATGGTCACACAATACGCGCATTAACAACTGCGATTCATCTTACGATGGTTACCAAGTGATTACCAAGTTTGGTTGAAATCGGCCCAGTGATTCTGGAGAAAAAGATGAAAATGTGAAAAGTTTTCAATGACGACGCCAACAGACAAATTTTAAGCAGAAAATCTCACTTGAGCTTTCAGCTCAGGTGAGCTAAAAACTAATATTTTTAGAACGAAATGAGAATTGTTACATACCTGAATTCAGCCATTCACATAATGCCTACCCATTCATTTCTTATTACAATGTTTCTCTTCAAGTCTTGGTGTCTGGAATCAATAAAATAGTCTGTTTACTACTTGTTTCTGAGTATTAGTATCATGTAAATGATAATGAGTCAAAAATTATATTGATTTCCTTATAAGGGTAGATTCTACCCGGGTTTTAAGAAAACCTCCTAAAATTGATGAAATACTAGTAAATTAATTAAAATATACATGCTTTGTACTGACAAATTTGTAAAAAATGTTTATGTCATAAACATTTATTCATTATTGATTCTGATAAGCCAAACAAGATATCTGTGAGCCAATGCTCAAAAATCTGTTTACAATACTTAAAAAATTTGCTCCACACACAACATCATATTCTTAGAAAATGTCTACAAGTGTACAGTTCAATATAAATCATGGCAAAGAAAGGACCAAATGGCTAATTCGACATCTACAAAAAAGGAAACATTCCTCACAACAAGGGCCAGAAGAGTACAGGGACCACCAGTCCAGTCAAGTGTCTATGTCTTATCAGTAGGCTGAGTAAAGAAGAGTTCAGGACATTGTACAGAAGCAGAAGGATGGAATATTTCATACAGTTAGCGATGCTGATCACAGAAACAGTCAATTAAATGAAGATTTTGCGACCCGGGTCAAGTGAAGTGAAGTCGGGAGACTCGTACATGGATGCAGAGTCACCGAACCCCAATGCCAAACTTTACAAAGTACTCCATCATGAAACAAGAGAAAAGCTGTCAATGTGACAGCAAACCAGGTTTTCTTTTGTGTGAACATTACATGTATCTATAATCCATTTGTCAACCCTGAATTGATGAACATTACCTATCCAGGGAAATGGGGTGCCCTATATGCATAATTTTGTTTGAACAGCTCATACTGTTTTCATAAATTGTCAGAAATCAAAATCCTAGCAAAATGCACACCTCTGATATATATGTCCAATTGATCTGACTAAGTTCAACAGCTGGTATTTTTTCATAAATAATCAAAAATCAAAACACTCAAAATATGCACACCTCTAATATATGTCCAATTGATCTGCAAAAGAACAAATTCCTATCTTGAAAACTATAGGAGGAGTTAACTGTACAATAGGGGTACCCTACATGCAATGTTTTGCCGAAAAATGACCAAGTTTAACAGCTTGTATTTTTTTCATAAATTATCATAAATCAAAATCCTAGCAATATGCACACCTCTGATATATGTCCAAATAATCTGCAAAAGAACAATTTCCTATCTTGAAAACTGTAGGAGGAATTTTCTGTACAATAAGGGTAACCTTTTGGCAACTGCCCGCCTGTCATTATCACCATATCAATAACCAGATTTTTCCTTTAGAAAACCCAGTTAAAAACTGCAAGCTATGGAACAATCCTTTTAAAGAGCACTCACAGAAATTCCTGAACTGTGACGAATCAATGGACTGGAACCAGCATGGGGAGGAAAAGCAATGTCTGGCATGGATCCTTTCCATTTGATGTAAGAAGTGCCATTACACCAGTCACCATGAAAAGCTTTACGAGGAAGTCAGTCAATCAGGAAAGGGACGGAGAGCCGCACAGCTTAATGTTGCCATGGCTGTTGGCCACTTGGCTACCAGCCTTACAACAAAGGATATGCATGGTATACTTCTAGGCACAAACATTGACCCAGCATCAGCCACCAACATTCATCAGACCTGCAACACAGTAGGCCAAATCATCACTGATTTGAACAAAAACAGCATAAAGAAAATAAATCAGGACATTTAAGAGCTTAATGAGATATGTGGATTTGCCAATACACCTATAAGAGCGGATGAAGATGCCTCGTTTTACAATGCCACCTTCAGTGCGATCGGGAAACTGCCACACAAGTGACATACACTTTAAGGTCAGACAACATGTTCCTCGAAAATCTTTTTTGTATCTCCTCGTTATAAAGAGTTCCAATAAAAAATATTAATTTTATAATTACTTTAAAAATGATCACAATTTACTTAGATGTGGTTATATGTCTAGATGGTCGAGTGGTTAGAACCGTGGCAGCTCACTGTCAGAAGCGTTTATAGGTTATAGAGGTCGTGAGTTCAAAGCCCCGCCCCGGCAGAGATGTAGTTCTAATATAGTGAATATCGCTGTGGTGTAGATGAATTTATTTTTATATCAGCAATTCAAGTGTATTTTCAAGAAGATTATATAGGAAATTGCATACTCTAGTATTTTGAAGAAATGCTTGGGAAGGTACCCTAATTTTTTGCAAGAAGGCTTGTCAAAGTAGTAGTAAACCATTAACAATTTCCTGGAAAAAGTTATCTAAAATTGAGGAACGTGTCGTCTGACCTTAAGTGAAAATGTTACCAAGAAGAATGGTGTGGCTGTGTTTTGTGGCAATAAACTATGCAAGAAAGGCACCTATTTTAGAACCAAGGAAAAGGAAGTTACATGCCTAGGACATGAAGACTGCATTGCAACCATTCCTCCTGAGAACACCATAGAAGATGAAAAGAGATGGGCTGCGGAATGCATCGTTGAGCTGCAAAGTGATGACCGTCCACTTGTCATTTCCCATTTCACCAGTGATGGAGATAGTGCTGCTGCTTCTGGTGCATCTGAAAAGCAAGGGCATATGATTGAAAAACTCAAAGACCTGCGCCACTTCTTTGACTCTCAAAGAAAACAGACTGCTAAGTCTCCATTCAGGAGTGACATGTTTCCTGGAAGAACAAAAGCTATGAGAGAATCCATGCAGAGAAGTTTTGTTCTGGACCTAAAGCTTAGATGCAGGACGGAGTACGAAAACTCTAAAATCACTACTCCGGAGACTTACCTTTGAAGAAACAGGCCATGTCAACTGCTGTCAGTTCCATCATCAGCTGCTACCAAAGACAGTGCGGAAATTCCTGCCAACTTTATTCCTTTTCCTGTCGCGGACTGAAAAACAACAAGTGGTACCCTTCAGTGTTGCCTCATGACTTTGAATTGAGCATGACAGAAGAAGACAGATGCTTGTTAAATATCACACTTGCACACAAAAATCAGAATCTCTAAACAGGGCATACGTATAATTAAAATCAAATCCAAAATGTATTCCTAGTAGTAGAAATTTTGAAAGTAGAATACATAAAGTTGTGCACTCACTCAACCAGGGTCATGGACATTCAACATTGGAACTTTGTGAATCTGTAGGGGCACCTGTTGTCAAAAGAAGTAGAGTGGTCCATCATCTAAAACAACAGAAAATTGGGCAAAATTACTTTAAATGAAACAAAACTATAATTAAAATATAAATTCTACAGATCTAAAAGATATCAGCTCTACAATAAAAAGTCTAAAGACACTTAACGTAAATCCCCAACAGATCCAAAATTAAACAGGAAGTAGCAAAGTGTGGAAAGGGGGGGAAGATCATCATGGGTAGGTGGGTAGGGGGTGTATGTACAAGGGTTTTTCAGAAATTATTGAGACAGCTGGAATATTTCCCCTTCTAAATGATGAATTTTGGTGAAAATTGGCATAAACATTGAAGAACCCTCAACAAGTAATATTAAAAGAATATTTAATAGTTTGTTTAGTTAAACAAGTCAGTGGTCGGGGTATCCGGCGCAGTATGAACTTGGAGATTAAAAAAACCTGAACATCTTCTTTCTAAGTTTCCGCAGACTTACAGCTAATGATAAAAGAAGTCAAATTAAATAAGTTCATTTTGCTATTTTCTGCAACTATTTTTTGATCGTTTCACTTAATATGTTTGGGTTGAAATACAGATATACAGTGGGGCCTCAGATATCCGGATGCCAGATAACCGGACGCTTCAGTTTACGGACGATTTTATTTGGGAACAGATTTTTTATATGTTATTTTGTCTCATTTATCCAGAATTCCGCGTTCCGGATCTGGACGGTCTGTTTTTACCACAAAACACTGATTTACTACTAATCTTGCTTCATTTAACTGGACAGTAAAATTTGATGATACCATACTCAGTACAAAAGATTACCCCTGTCAATTAAGTTTCACACCTTTTTTACGTGCAAGACCCTCATGAGTAGCTTGTATAAACACACTGACTTCCCAAATCACTTTCAAAATTTGGAAAATTGCGAACAACAGTGTATCTTACACATATCACACTTGGACACAAATAATTTAGCTAGATTCGGTTATCATTAATGTCCGGTTAATATTTCATGACAAAATAATAAAATAAAGCAGAGTTCTTTATATCTATAAAAACGTTCATATCAACAGACAACTCTAGCATGTGTTGCTATATGGTATGAAAGGCAAAAAAAACTAGTATCAACACTGGGAGCCACTGTACATACAAATACATTATCATTCAAGACAACAATAGACACATTTCAGATATCCGGACGCTTCACTTATCTGGACGATTGGACTTGAGAACGAAAGTGTCCGGATAACTGAGGCTCCGTTGTATTACAAATAATTTAGAGAACAATAGAAATTTAACAACGACTTTATATAACACTACCACGCTTATCTTACGTAAGTAGTGTACACGTTAAGTAAAAGTCTTAAGTGATCGTATAGTGGTTTTATTCAGCAAAAAGCAAACTTAATACACAGTCCCAATTCGGGGAAGTCAGAGAGAGATGTTGAGAGTTCGAAAGAGCGTCGGAATTAACCTAACTTGCGAGAAGTTAGTAGTTTTATACTATTTGGGGAAAACAACTATCAAAGTAATACAAGTGTTCATTGGGTGTTGAAAAGCCCCTTAAGAGGGCGCCACCACCTTGTTACTAAGATGCTCCAAGATGGCGTCAAGCTGATCAGTCAAGAACCCGCCCTTAATCAGTGTACTTAGGGTCAATCAAGGTTACGACAGATATTTACTAGTGGGAGGGTCACTGTATCGTGACCAATTACTGTCATCTACCTGAGCCGATCATAGGGCTAATTGACTTCGATTAGCCGAATGATGTATGTAATTATTTAGTTTATATCAAACTTTACCCCCTCAGGATATTTGTGTACAAATCGGGAACCTAATGTCCAAATTGGAGACATACTGACCAGCAAGGATTTAATTACGGTCATTAAAGGATCATCACCTCAAAACAATACACCCCATAAATATGTAAACATGGTAGCTATTGGCTCTCTCTCTGACCTTCCTTTAAAGCAATAAAGTCTTTGATGGACACAGAATTATCGTGATTAAATTTACATAGAATATACATTAAAAAAAGGTATTTACTTTACGAAAGCATTCTATACTGATTCTGAAATAAAATGATAAGTCAATTCACAATAGTTCAAAGAATAATATGTAACGTCCAACCAGTATAGTCAAAGTTATAGGATACGTAAAATATAAAGTCCAATCACCAGTGTTCGATTATATAATAATAGGTAAATATAAAGTCCAATCACCAGTGTTCGATTATATAATTACATGTAACAAGGGCTATTTTGTTACACACCTCCACCACATCGGGAAAAAGTTGCTCAATACACTGCAACTTTTTAAGCACAGTCTCGATACACAAAAGAGTCTCTTTACACAAAAAAGTCTCTATACACAAAAGAGTCTCTTTACACAAAACAGTCTCTTTACACAGAAAAGTCTGTATAGACTTCAGCGTCCGGTATTATCGGAGAATTCATCGAATAGCGTATGACACTTCCGGAATCATCGGAAACGAAACACAAGTCTGGTGTAGGTTCGTCGTAGTCGGTGTCATCGGTAACATCGTCGAAGTGATACTAGAAAGTGGATACTTCTAGAATCATCGGTATTTCCTCGGCTCTGGTTGTGATTATACACAATATACACCAAAAGTAGAAGGTAATTCATCCTTCCGTCATCATTGGAATGTTTAACATATTCCATTTCCCTCATCTGCTTCACTATACATGATTGTAGTTTGCTGTAACAAGTATTTAAAAGTTATTGGCTATGGGTAAGGTAGCACATACCCACGGAAAGTTCTTTAGGAAAGTCCAGGTCGTTGATACAAGTCTAGATCAGGTCAAATAAAAATAAGGCCGTTGATTTACATGAGACGTGCCCAATACATCCCATGTCCGGTAAACCGGAGATGTCCTAATTTGCCTTAGTCAGTAATAGATGTCGGAGCTGACCCAATTAAAGATGAGGCCCGGCTTGTAATCAGTTCAAATCTTGGTAGGTTTGGATAGATAGGCCCGTGTTCAGCAGTCATCCTAAGTGTCTCTGGAGATTGTTGTGGTAGCAAGGTCGCAGTAGGTTCAGTCTCTGCAGGCGGTGCAGCGGATACTGTAGGAATGTCACCACCTTGGGTCTCGACCGCTGTATACGTCGGCAGTACAGACATCTTATATTCCCCACTATCCACCTTTGCATTCCAGAGCCCAATTATTCTACTCTTGATTCGTTTACGACATTTAATACCAATTAAACATACGACAATGAGTAAGATACCCAAAATCCCTATGAAAGGAAAAGACCAATGGGGTAAGTAAAACTTTTCTTCAGGTGGAAAATACATGTACTTTAGCTCATTTTGCAAATCATCCATTTCAATGTGTTTAATTTTGTTTAATTTAAAAGGATAAGTAGAATAGGTAAAGTTGGGTAAGGTTCGGTGAAATTTCTCCCAAATATTTTTGGTGTTGAGGGTGTGTACAATTGTAATATTGAGGTGGTTTTCAGGGAATTTGACAGTCGTTTCTCGGCGAAAATATGGGGATAAGGTTATTTGACCGTGTACAGCTCGACATGACATCGGTAAAAGCAGCACGCCAACCGGAGGCTTTACAGAACGAATCGTGGTCTCTGTACCGCGTTCACTTGTCGGACAGACTTAAGAAATTTTCAACTCTTGGACTGTCGACACAGCCCACTGACCATCGCTAATAAACTGCGCCAGCGGCAAATTACTCACATGAACTACTTTTTCACAAAACGTTTTTATTGCATTCGCCTTTTCCATAAAGAGGGCCACTAAGCAGGTTTTACTCAAATGCACAGGATAAAGGGGACTCTTAATAGCACAAAAGTCTTTGACAACATTGGTACACTTATCCAATTCGTGTGAAGTTAATAGGACATACTGGGTTCGGTCTGAATTGATTGCTTGCATTTCATTTTCAAGCGCGTATCTTGCAACAAAATTCTTATCATTGGAGTTAGGAGAAAGCGGTTGTTCCTCAGCGGGAACGGAAGAAGTGGTAACTAGTGGAACAGGTAAATTGTCAACTTGGT
Organism: Magallana angulata; assembly: GCF_025612915.1. Lineage (NCBI taxonomy): Eukaryota > Metazoa > Mollusca > Bivalvia > Ostreida > Ostreidae > Magallana > Magallana angulata. The sequence goes on from NW_026441732.1 coordinate 61,853, forward strand.
ATACTTCAACCGTAGAATATCCGTCTAAAAGAGGGACGTGAACAATGGGAAATAACTGCTGGGCTTAAACGTCCCATGGCCAACATATTTAATTTATAAACAAAAAACAAAAAAAACAAAAACAAATATACTTTACTAACAGTGCTTCAATCATGTATCTAGCTATTCCCACGCTTAAGTCAGTCATTATGACCTAAAGACGTAAATATCGTCCGGATTTTAAAATCCACGTGGTGAGGGTATATACGAGTTTACAAAAATTGATACAGTGCTTTCAAGAGACCCTTAGCCTTACTGCTCCTTGATTTGGGCCTCTTGACCTTGACCTCCTCAATTGACATGTCTTCGTCCGAATTTGACGTTATATCATCCCCACGAAGTTGCTCGTCTGTCAGTGGTTCAACGTCACCATGCACAGTCTCATCGGTCTCAATGTCGTCGGGGTCAAGTTTCAACTGATCACTAATTTCGTTTGGCCTATCAGCTAAACGTTCTTCCCTATGTCTTATTCGTCTATGTAGTTCGGCCAGTGGTATGTCATCCTCATCAGAGGAGTCCGTCCTTTCGTCTCGGAACTTGTTATTGAGAGCTTCTGGCCCTTTTTCTTCGATTGTGGAGTCCATATGATCCTTAGGACGAAAATTAGGACGAAAATTAGAAGAATCAAGGACTCCGATCTCATACGTCTTGGCGCTTACATCCGGTCCCGTCTCTGTGCAAATATCAGAGTCATCAGTCAGTAGTGAGTGATCTATCCGAGAGAGGAGGTCAGCACAAGAGTTTTCTGTACCCGCAACATACTCTACGGTACAGTCATATCCAGTCATACACATTGCCCACAGCTGGATTTTCTTGTTCTGCATGGGGGATTCCAAGACATACTTCAGTGGTTTGTGATCTGTGCGGATGATAAAAGAGGCTCCATGCAAGTACGCGTCCAGTTTTTGCAGTGCATAGTAGATAGCGTAAGCCTCCTTTTCAACAACAGACCACCGTGTCTGTGTGTCACTGAGTTTGTGGGATAGGAAGAAGAGAGGTTTCTCATTCCTTACGTTGGGGTTGTCAGGGGGATCATCACAAGGTTGAGTCAAGCAGGCCCCAATAGCATTTTGGCTCGCATCCGTATACAGTATGTAAATTTTGGTTGGGTCCGGATACGCAAGGAGCGGCACAGTACTCAAGTAACTCTTCAGTTTCTCAAATGCAGCAGTACACTCTTCTGTCCACTTAAACCTGGCATGTTTTCTTGTAAGAGCTGTCAGGGGTTCTGCAACCTGTGAGTACTGGGGAACAAAACGTCGATAGTATCCAGTCATACCAATAAACGACCGAACATCGCGGACACATCGAGGTCGGGGCAACGCTTTGATAATTTTAACTTTCTCTGGGTCGGGCTGAATACCTTGTTCGCTGATGATAAAGCCTAGATAATTGGTTCGATTTTGATAAAAGGAGCATTTCTTTAACTTCAATTTAAGCCCGTGATGTCGTAACCTATCAAATACCTGTTGAAGATGTTGTTGATGTTGCTCTGCGTCTGTCGACCAGATGATTACGTCATCAAGATAAGCTGTTGTAAAGTCTTCTAATCCCTGTAAAACCACTGCCATTAAATTTTGAAAAATTGCTGGAGCATTGCATAACCCAAATGGCATAACATTAAACTGGAAAAGTCCACGATGACAGGCAAATGCCGTTTTTGATTTCGATTCCTCGTCCATGGCCACTTGCCAGTAGCCGCTTTTTAAGTCCAGCGTAGTAAAGTACTTAGCCTGGCCTAATTGTGCGAGGATATCATCTATCAGTGGCAAGGGATAACTGTTTTTCCTGGTGATGTTGTTCAAGGACCTGTAATCCACACAGGGTCGGTTGCTCCCATCTGCTTTCTTCACAATTACCATCGGGAAGGACCATGGGGATACTGATCGTTCTATCACCTTCGCTGCCAGCATCTCATCGACTGCTTGGGAAATTATTCTTCGTTTATTCAAAGGAGCGCGGTATGGTCGTTTCCTGATTGGGTGATGGTCACCAGTGTCTATAGACATCTTGACGGTATCGGTCCGTCCTAAGTCCGCGTCTGACTTCGCAAATAAGTCAATATTTTTTTCAAGTAAATTTTTAACCAAAAGTTGAAATTCGTCAGGTGCCTTAAAATCGAGGGCGCCTGTCTGTAAAGCGTTTATTTCCGGTATCGGATACGGATCCGACGTGCGCGGGTCTTCAACACGTTGATCTGTAATCGGCTCGCCCCGGGCCACAACGGCACCTCGTCTTAAAACCATACACTTACCTGTGGTATTAACGACTATTACCATTGAACGATTTCTTTCGTTCCTTGGGGCTACCGCATTACAGACCAGTAATCCTGGATTTAGGGACAAAAATCCGCGATCAAGACCATAAATTTCAATTTCGCGGGAGCGACAATTACTACCAACCTTTACCGGTACTTGTACTGCTGTCTGGGGTTTTATTTTAACTTTACCTGTGGTTCGTAGCAGGGAAGATATGCACAAATCATCATCCAATGGTACGATAGAATCATTAATTTTCAGTGAGGCCAGTCTGCAATTCGTACCTTTTTCTACAGATGAGATATGCACATCCTCCTCCAGGGGCACATACGCATTCTTAATTCTTAAAGATTTTAGGTCAAAATACAACCTAACACCGTTACTAAGCAACCAATCACGGCCAAGGATTACATTTCTGGTCATTGAGCGCGTTACATAAAAATCTTGTACAACACTATTTCCGCCAATAATAAAAGAAATTCTAGCCACTCCATCTATGTCTAGTGGGGAACCATCCACACCCATTAAATTTAACCTTTTTCTTTGTAATACTGGTTTGTATTTTAGTGAATCGTAAATTTTCCGTTTGATAAGACTCACCTCTGCTCCAGTATCCACTAAAGCCCTAAGTTTCTGGTTCTGAACTTTAATTAAACAAGAATTTGGACTACCAGCAAAATTAATGAAAGCTGATTTTAACTTCTTGGCAGGTGATTGATTACTTAGTTCTCCTACTCTTACCTTTCCTCCTCCTCCGCCGCCGGCCTCATTGCGACGGAGGGTTTCTAGTTTAAACGGTTTTTCGGGGTGGGACGTTTTCGAGCTTGGGGCTGTCTTGTTCTTTCGGGGCAATTTCGAGCTATGTGACCTTCCCTTTTACAATTAAAGCATGCATTCTCAAATTGTTCAGTTCTGGGCATTCTTCTATACCGCATGTGACCTATTTCCATAGGCACAATAGTGCGAGGGGCAGGGAGGGGGTTTTGAGGATTTAAAGTTGGGATAGGGTTAGGCGGATCAGGCGCGACAGGTCTGAGCCTGGGAAATACCACCTCTTCCGGATCTCGCGTCGGGACAAACTCTTTCCCTAACCGCATTTTAACCTCGGTATGAAAGTTCTGTATTGAAAGCGCGCTATCTGCGGCAGCCGTCAGCGTAGTCGGCTTTTGATGCATGATTTTGATTTTCATGTGATCGTCGGACATACCGTCAATGAATAATTGTACCAACTGGCGCTGTACCTCAGGAGGGTCAAGGCTGTCAAATGCGTGGAGGGCCAGTCGAGAGAGTCGAGTGCTGTACACTTGGACATTTTCTTCAGGTTTTTGTTTAATTTTGAACAGGGATGCATATGCGTGATGTTTGTCATTACATTCCCCAAATCTTAAAATTAGTTGGTTTTTCAAGTGCCCCCATCCCCTTTCTACAGTTTGGTCATGTACGCGCTGTTCAATGTACAGGCCGATATAGTCACTTACATCCCCCCTGCTATGTCTTAGAGCAAGACGGACTTTTTCATCATCTGTCAAATGGGGATTTAAGACCAAAGCTTTGTTTATTGCATTTATCCAAGCCCGGAATTCCGACGGCTTCCCCGAAAAAGGAGGTGTATCAATTATGATTTCTTGCTTTTTAATGGCGATTTTAATTTGTTTGAGTTTCTCATTCACTGTCGTACTAAGTTCAGTAAACCCTTGCTGTATCGTACCAGCAACAATAGTTGTGGCTTGTTCTAAACCTTCAGTCATGTTTACCAGACAATAAATACCCAAAAGAATAATAGAATAAATAAGAATAAATCAAGAGTAGATGAGACTCGGACTTACAAAACAGGACAGTAAAGAATAATAAAATTGTCTTACCGTGACTGGTTAGATAGATCCAAAACTCCAAAGTCTTTTAAAGAAGGTACAAATCCTGGTCGCTGGCGCCAATCAGCCCGTATAACACTACCACGCTTATCTTACGTAAGTAGTGTACACGTTAAGTAAAAGTCTTAAGTGATCGTATAGTGGTTTTATTCAGCAAAAAGCAAACTTAATACACAGTCCCAATTCGGGGAAGTCAGAGAGAGATGTTGAGAGTTCGAAAGAGCGTCGGAATTAACCTAACTTGCGAGAAGTTAGTAGTTTTATACTATTTGGGGAAAACAACTATCAAAGTAATACAAGTGTTCATTGGGTGTTGAAAAGCCCCTTAAGAGGGCGCCACCACCTTGTTACTAAGATGCTCCAAGATGGCGTCAAGCTGATCAGTCAAGAACCCGCCCTTAATCAGTGTACTTAGGGTCAATCAAGGTTACGACAGATATTTACTAGTGGGAGGGTCACTGTATCGTGACCAATTACTGTCATCTACCTGAGCCGATCATAGGGCTAATTGACTTCGATTAGCCGAATGATGTATGTAATTATTTAGTTTATATCAAACTTTACCCCCTCAGGATATTTGTGTACAAATCGGGAACCTAATGTCCAAATTGGAGACATACTGACCAGCAAGGATTTAATTACGGTCATTAAAGGATCATCACCTCAAAACAATACACCCCATAAATATGTAAACATGGTAGCTATTGGCTCTCTCTCTGACCTTCCTTTAAAGCAATAAAGTCTTTGATGGACACAGAATTATCGTGATTAAATTTACATAGAATATACATTAAAAAAAGGTATTTACTTTACGAAAGCATTCTATACTGATTCTGAAATAAAATGATAAGTCAATTCACAATAGTTCAAAGAATAATATGTAACGTCCAACCAGTATAGTCAAAGTTATAGGATACGTAAAATATAAAGTCCAATCACCAGTGTTCGATTATATAATAATAGGTAAATATAAAGTCCAATCACCAGTGTTCGATTATATAATTACATGTAACAAGGGCTATTTTGTTACATTTACCTTAAATTTTGACGTCAAAACGACGCAGCGAATATACATCAAACTCGTGGAAATCTCAGAAGAAGACCTTTTAAGGCCACGTAATTGCTCAGACAAAAACTAAACAATGACAAGAGATGAAGAGCTTCAGTTCAACATAATATTTTCACTGATTGCCTGTCTAGAATTAAGAAAAAGGAACTATATATTATCAAAACAACTTTGGTTGGATTTTTCTATAGCGTCACAATCATTTCTGTCAGCAATGTCATGCATGAATAATTATAGACGCCGCCGTTGTGAAAACTTTATGATTGGTCAATTCCTTTTATAAGGCGGAGTTATCAGTACATGCTTATGCAATGCCATAGCTGAAGGATTTCTCAGAACAGTTCATTTTCCCCCAATATGGAGTCATTATCGACTATCCCCTATGTTTAAATTCTGTGCAAAACTCTCTCTCTCTGTAAACGGGCCTTAAACCATAGCCTCAAGCTACAGTCCAGAGTACGGCGTTATTTTTTATAATATTTAAAAATTGCATGTGCTAAGCGTTCATTTCATGTAAATACCATTAATGTATAATGCACATGTATTACTTACTAACTTGCCAGTCGAAGTGAAGTGATAGATCGATTCCTACACTTTTCGATCGGCAATCGACAGTCAATAAAAGAATTGAACGATGGTGTGACAGAACGAGAAGGAAGTGGAGAGTGCAAGGGGGTTTGTATATGTGCGTCTTCATTAGGCAAGTGTCCGATTCGTTTCTCTTCTGTTGCCCTATCACTTTCGGTGTAAATATATATACTAAAATATCCCCAAACAATTTACTACAGATTTCTTTATTTTACCTGTCTTTGAACCACCGGTCACCAGCTCCATACATGTACACTGGTTTGTTTACTTACATAAAAAATAAAGCTCTTGATCCGCTTTCCAAGTTAAAGGTTGTTTAATCATTAATGGGAGAAAGTTTGGGCCAAGTAAAGTTGCAATTATTAACAGTTGTAAACTAAATGATTTAAATGGATTATTTGCACAAAATGTGGTATGATATGATGTAAATCTTTTTTTAAAAAGCGTATTTTTTATGCTCAGTAAATTGCCGTAAAGTTTTTTGTACATGTAAGTATTGTATGCATTATAGCTTTATATTTACTAACCCAAAATTTTTACACAGAGCTACAGCTATATATGTATGTACCGTATGTATGTTTTATCACAAGTGTACACATACAAAAAATAGCCCAATTTCGACAGTCACGAGTACCCATGTAAATTTTTCATTCTCTGATATGTTGTTGTTCTGTCCGTGCATAATTTAGTCTGAGTTAACCAGCAACCAATCAGCGGTAAGCTGAATCCACCAATTAAAAAAATTGTTTATGTATGATGTAGTTGATAGAATTAAACATGACGCATCGGAAAAGTCCAACCAAATCGGTTATAGTAATGACAAGTACTTTTTACACACTAACTGTTGTGATCAGTTCTAATATACTTCCAAACTGACTACAGTAGACATTCCCAGTAAATTGACTTTCGGGTAGAAATAACTCAAATTTTTTTCCACAAAAAATCAAGAATTAGAGAAAATGTATATTAATGTAAATGACAACATTTTAAAATAAAAACAAAAGATGAGAAATAAAGAATTCTTATTTCTGTTTGTTTGTAATGCTTTTAAACACAAGAGCAATGAGAAGCGTTAAAATGATGTTGCCAAGAGTTTGCGATTGCGCCAAGTCACAGGACTAGGGCATGTTGATCCACTTACCAGGAATGATCTAATTATGCCATGAACAAGAAACTTTTCACATTGATATACCAGGGATGCGTTTTACAAAAGAACTTACAACTTATGACCAACTAAATAAATGATAATTAATCACGAACTAATCAATATTTTATTCTAATGGCTGTAAAATATGATTAAAATCAAAATAGTTGTAAATAAATGGTTTTATATAAAAAATTTTCATTAAATTGAATCCATGAAACTGAAAATATTTACGACTTTGTCATTAGTTGTTTTGTAAAATGCATTCCTGATTAACGTTTTGATGAAGTTTCAAGGATTTTTTGTTTTCCCCAAAAGAATAAGAGAAAATGTCTCAATAATTTCTAAACAAACCTCGTAGTTAACATGTATGAAATGTTCGTTATACCTATCATGTGAATTTTGTATTACTTTAATGATTGCTATGTTTTAATAATGTGCACTGAATGTATGGTAATGTGTGAATGATGAGTGTGTGTAAAATGTGACATGTCCTTTCATGAGGTACTCTCACATGTAAATGTTATATTTTTTATTGTTCATCTTATTAAAATGATTTCAAACAATTATCTTGATTTTCTTACCTGTCTGATGTACACAACAAAGAAGACTGAGACAATTGGTAGAAATACGGGTATACAGGTGTCAAATTTCACTGTTGTTGACAAGACAGCATCCCACATTGTTTATCCGCCATTGTTGAACTTTATCAAGGGAGACTTCTCCTGAAATTAGAAACATAGGTAATCACAGATTACAAAGCTCACCGCGACGAGACATCACCCTTATGAGACATCACCTTTATGAGACCACCTTTATCATATTAAATGAAAATCATACTTTATGATCTTGGATATTCATGGATTCTGTTTTGACACAAAATCATATATCATCTGTTAAAAAATTATATGATAATCATATGTTCATATGTTAGTCAATATAAGAATATAAAATTAAATATTGCATCCTATCATACAATATATATCATATAATACTATACAAATATAGCCCTTTCATGAGGTAGATCCATAGATATATCGACTTCACAGAAAAGCATATCGACCTCGCACTTCGTGCTCGGTCGATATGCTTTTCTGTGAAGTCGATATATCTATGGATCGACCGAGCGAAAGGGCTACATTCGTTATATTATTTTCGAAGTCTTTTTTTACATATCTCCATCCTTCGTTCTAGCGTCCATGTAAAATTTAGCTAGCTTTTCGCACTCGAAATTTACGAAGTCTCGGCTCTCGCCTTTCGACTCGAGATATTCCAGAAAAAGCTTAACAGCTGTTGCAGTTACCCTGTATTAGTGTTCCTGGCATAAACATTTTCCATTATAACTTTCATTTCCGCGTCATTAATTTTCGCAAAACGACCTTTCACTTTAACGTCTGCAACTTCCATCTTTGTTGTTTGTTAACGCAGAGAGAATTTTGATTGGTTGGGGTGAATCACGCCAGCCAATCAAATTCATTTTAACATTAGAGCAAAATTTCCCTTATCTATATTTAGAAAGTACAGGTCAATCCGAGTTTTTAAAGCTTATTTTTAGAATGTACAGGTCAATCCGCATTTTTATACTTCGAGACATGATATCAAAATAACCAATGATAAAATTCGTTATAATGCATGAATATAATATAATAAAATACTGTAATAAACAAAGATGATATTGTAAGTATGAAATGACGTTGTATTGTGTTAAACCTTATTGTATTTGATCACATAATACAACATCATTATATAAAATACAATATTGGACTATAAGATACAATATCATATTACATAATACATCATAACATTAAAACATATGGTATTATATTGTATAATATAGTATGATATTGTATTGTATGATATTGTATAATATTTGATACATAATATGATATTGTATCATATGAAACAATATAATTTGATACAACATTGTATCTTGTTATACTTTTATGTTAAATACTGAAATCTGATTGGCTAAGACGCAGTTCATAATCCGTTCTATTACCCTCAGCGTTAGCAACGCACTAAGCAACGGGCAACATTAAAAAATGTTACATGCGCGAAAATTTTGCGCGTACAGTTCGCTGTAGAATTCACGTTATTCCTATATAAAAGCAGTAAAATTTTCTTAAAAATTTAGACATTCAGTTCGCGTCGGTTGACAATGGTTTTCTCGGGGTGTCAATTTCAACTGTTACCCTCCCAAACAGGCACTATTTATATAATATCAAATTATACAATCATGTGATAATTTAAAAGTAAAATATTATATAATACAATATTATATTATACATATTGTATCATATGATACAATACTATACAGAACAATATCATGATACAATATCATATCATAAAATATCAAAAACATAGGTAATCACAGATTACAAAGCTCACCGAGACGAGACATCACCCTTATGAGACTTCACCTTTATGAGACCACCTTTATCATATTAAATGAAAATCATACTTTATGATCTTGGATATTCATGGATTCTGTTTTGACACAATATCGTATATCATCTGTTAAAAAATTGTATGATAATCATATGTTCATATGTTAATCAATACAATAATATAAAATTAAATATTGCATCCTATCATATTTACAACATATATAATATAATACAATAAAATACCATAATAAACAATGATGAGATATGATACTGTAATGTATGATATGACATTGTATTGTGTTAAACGTTATTGTATTTGATCAAATAATACAATATCATAATATATAAAACAATATGGTATTATATTACAATATCATATTACATAATACATCATAACATTGAAACATATGATATTATATTGTATAATATAGTATGATATTGTATGATACTGTATCATTTTTGATACATAATATGATATTGTATCATATGATACAATATTATTTGATACAACATTGTTTCATATCAAATGATACAATATTATGTGATAAAGTAAATTATATAATACAATATCATATTATACATATTGTATCATATGATACAATAATATATTTTACAATATCATACAATACAATTTCATGTGATGTGATAATATATCATATTATACAATATCGTATGATACGATATTATATAATATAACAGTATCATATTATACAATTTCATGTGATATAATTCTTTTTTACAGAAACTAATATCATATTATACAAATTCGTATGATACAATATTATAGAATATACAATATAGTATCATAGGATACAATATTATATTTTGCAATATCTTATGTAATAGTATCATCTGATTAAATAATAAATTAATAACACAATATAATATTATACAATATTGTATCATAATATACAATACTATACATAACGATATCATGATACAATATCATAACATAAAATATCAATTTTTTTTTACAATATCATATCGTATCATATAACTTTTTATAATATTACATATGATATTATATTGTATCATATTAAACAATATTGTTTCATACCATACAATACTATATCATAGGAATCATGTTATATCATTTATCAACAAACACATCTACCTATCTAGCAGGTTTGAGTGAGGTAGGAGATTTCTTTAGGATCCTTGATAATGGAGATCAGGCTCTGCATCTGAAGCAACCTCTGCGTTTCATTTATAATATAGTTAAATCAACTATGCAAGCTATCATCTATAAAACAGGTGACCTGTTCCAAAAAAAACTAAACCTCATCCAGCATCCGAAACCTATGGCTCAGATTCAGCATTCAAGCATGTCAGGTGCATCAGTATACATAAGACGCATCTCCATGCAAGTTTGGTGAAGTTCAGACAAGTAATAACTAAGATATCATCATCAGAAGGCACTAGCAATTAAAACCTTAACCTGCTCCAGCATCCGCAACCTATGGCTCAGATTCAACATCCATGCCTTTCAGGTGCATTTGTATCATAAGACACACCATCCATTCAAGTTTGGTGAAGTTAGGACCTGTAATAACTAAGATATATTTTTTAGCATCCTTGATAATGGAGATCAAGCTCTGCATCTGAAGCTTCCTCTGTGATTCATTCATACTACAGTTTAATCAACTATGCAAGTTTGAAAAAGTACTATTATCTATTAAACATGTGACCTGTTCCAAAAAACTTAACCATATCCAGCATCTGAAACCTATGGCTCAGACTCAGCATTCAAACCTGTCAGGTGCATCAGTATCATAAGACGCACCATTCATGGAAGTCTGGTGAAGTTAGAACAAGTAATAACTAAGATATCACCATCAGAGGGCACCTGTTTCAAACACTTTAACCAGCTCTAAAAACCTTAACCTCCTTCAGCATCCGAAACCTATGGCTCAGATTCAGCATTCAAGCCTGTCTGGTGCATCAGTATCATAAGACTCACCATCCATGGAAGTCTGGTGAAGTTAGGACCAGTAGTAACTAAGATATAATCATCAGAGGGCACCTGTTTCAAACACTTTAACCAGCTCCAAAAACCTTAACCTCCTCCAGCATCCGATACCTATAGCTCAAATTCAGCACTCAAGCTTGTCTGGTGCATCAGTATCATAAGACACACCATCCATGCAAGTTTGGTGAAGTACAGACCTGCAGTAACTTAGATATTGCTATCAAAGGGCACCTGCAACAAAAACTTTAACCTGGTCCAACAACCTTAACCTCCTCCAGCATCTGAAATTTAGGACTCAGATTCAGCATCCAAGTCTTTCAAGTCCATAAGTAGGTCCAGATGCATCATCCATGCAAGTTTGGTGAAGATAGGACAAGTAATAGCTTAGATACAGGACCTGCAACAAAAACTTTAACCAGGTCCGGACGCCGACGCCGACGCCGACACCGACGCCGACGCCGACGCCGAGGGTATAGCATAAGCTCCCCCTGACTTCGTCTCGGTGAGCTAAAAATTGATACAATATTTTATCGTATCATATAACTTTTTACAATATAACATATGATATTATATTGTATCATATTAAACAATAGTGTTTTATATCATACAATACTTTATCATAGGAATAATGTTATATCATTTAACAACCACATCTATCTATCAAGCAGGTTTAAGTGAGGTAGGAGATTTCTGTAGCATCCTTGATAATGGAGACCAGGCTCTGCATCTGAAGCAACCTTTGCGTTTCATTTATAATATAGTTAAATCAACTTTGTAAGCTATCACCTATAAAACATGTGACCTTTTTCAAAAAACTAAACCTCATACAGCATCCATAACCTATGGCTCAGATTCAGCATTCAAGCCTGTCAGGTGCATCAGTATCATAAGACGCATCACCCATGCAAGTTTAGTGAAGTTAGGATCAGTAATAACTAAGATATCATCATCAGAGGGCACCACCAATTAAAACCTTAACCACCTCCAGCATCCGCAACCTATGGCTCAGATTCAGCATCCATGCCTATCTTGTGCATCTGTATCATAAGACACACCATCCATTCAAGTTTGGGGAAGTTAGGACCTGTATTAACTAAGATATATTTTTTAGCATCCTTGATAATGGAGATCAAGCTCTGCATCTGAAGCTACCTTTGCGATTCAAATATATTACAGTTTAATCAACTATGCAAGTTTGAAATAGTACAATTATCTATGTAACATGTGACCTGTTAAAAAAAACTTAACCTTATCTAGCATCCGAAACCTATGGCTCAGACTCAGCATTCAAGCCTGTCAGGTGCATCAATATCATAAACGCACCATCTGGTGAAGTTAGGACAAGTAATAACTAAGATATCATCATCAGAGGGCATCTGTTTCAAAAACTTTATCCAGTTCTTTAAACCTTAACCTCCTCCAGCATCCGAAACCTATGGCTCAGATTCAGCATTCAAGCTGTTCAGGTGCATCAGTATAATAAGACACACCATCCACACATGTTTGATGAAGTTTGGACCAGGAGTAGCTAAGATATAATCATTAGAGGGCACCTGCTCAAAAAACTTAAACCAGCTCCAAAAACCTTAACCTCCTCCAGCATCCGAAACCTATGGCTCAGATTCAGCATTCAAGCCTGTCAGGTGCATCAGTATCATAAGGCGCAACAACCATACAAGTTTGGTGAAGTAGGGACGAGTAGTAAATAAGATATTATCATCAGAGGGCACCTGCAACAAAAACTTTAACCAGCACTTAAAACCTTAACCACCTCCAGCATCCGAAACATATAGCTCAGATTCAGCATTCAAGCCTGTCTGGTGCATCAGTATCATAAGACACACCGTCCATGCAAGTTTGGTGAAGTACTGACCAGCAGTAACTTAGATATTGCTATCAAAGGGCACCTGCAACAAATACTTTAACCTGCTCCAAATACCTTAACCTCCTTCAGCATCTGAAATTTAGGACCCAGATTCAGCATCCAAGTCTTTCAAGTCCACAAGTAGGTCCAGATGCATCATCCATGCACGTTTGGTGAATATAGGACAAGTATTAGCTTAGATACAGGACCTGCAACAAAAGCTTTAACCAGGTCCGGACGCCAACGCCGAGGGTATAGCATAAGCTCCCCCTGACTTCGTCTCGGTGAGGTAAAAAATGCAGTTTAAATAAAAGTTACATGTTTTTTTCATCAATCATATTGAAAAAAAAATGTTTTAAGGTCTCACACAAGGAATTAATTTCACTTTATGTTACTATATAGCTTTAATTAAGTTAATTGATTAACTATACTATCAGCATATAATTCATGAAAGAGAAATTATAGTTAAATGCTTCAAGAAAAATTTTAGATAAAAAAAAAATACCTTATGTGGCTTCTAAGAGAGATAATTGATAGTAAACATACCTACCCTCAAGTACACATGGGTTCCACATGTTGACAAACAGGTTCAGCACCATTCAGGAAGTAGCATCATGTGCATCTAAAAAATAGTTCCATTGAAATTGGTGTAACAACTCCACCAAAGTAATAATTCTCCTAGCCACCGAGTCCAAAATCAAAATTCAACATTTCCTTAACATATATGTCACAGGTGGTGAAAAGTCTAGTCTCAACCGGGACTCGAACCCAGGGCCTCTGGCGTACCCTGCCAGTGCTCTAACCACTGAGCTATTGAGACCCGATATATTGACTGACAGTCACACACCTGTGAACCAGGTGACATATACATATTACAGTCAAACTTGTATTAAGCAGTCACCTGCGGGAGGCACCCAAAGTGACCTCTTAACAGAGGTAACCTTTGAATAGAGACTTGTGAATTTGCCAACATCAAATTCCTTTTTAGAACAATTATTCAATTTTATTTTAATCATATAATTGATTTTTAGCATAATGTATCAAAATGATAGATAAAGTAATTGATTTGATGATTTTATAGTATCTATTATATTTACAAATAAGTAGAAATACATTACAATGCATTGTGCATGCAATTTTTATATTTCTTTAAATTATTGATACTAATACTCTGTACTATTTTCATGGGTACCGTATATATAGAAAACAAAACTTTTCATACAAATCAACAATTACGTTTTTAACCGACCGTATCTGAACTCAAAATCATATTACTAAATCAAGCAATTTTCTCTTGCATCGCCGCGGACATTTTTGACACCTGTACTTCATTCATGTTTATAAAACAAACATATTGTTATACTTGTTTAAACAATTCACTTGATTCCCATTCGTATCTGATCTGCCAATTATGTATTATAAATACATCGATTAATTTGGTTTCTCTCGCCTCAAGCGTATAATAATTGCTTACATTTATTACCCGACATTCAGAAGCCATGTTTAAAATCCCCAGGTGTAAATCATGTGACCGGCCAAAATGGCCGCCTAATGCATGTGGACTGTACAGTTTCGGATCAAAATACGATGACCGCTGACCACGTTAGACAGGTGACCGCTCTTTTGAGGGCAATTATATAGGATTTTTCATCAGGAGGAAATAAAATGACCGCATACGAAAGGTGACTGCTTAATAGGGGTGACCGCTACGGCAGTTTTGACTGTACATTTAAAAAAGTCTTGCTGGTTACTTCAAGATTCTAAGACAATAGCAATAAAATTGCTACAGTTTTAAAAATTTTGTAAACATTTTGTCCTCTAAACAGAAGCAGATTAACATACAATTGAATAAAACCAGGACAAAACTCACTTTTTTTCCAAATTTTGTGTAAGCGATTTCTCAATAAACTACTTGACTCAGATTTATTCATATATTTCAATCTCAAAACCACTTGATACTGGTATAAAGAGACTATAAAATACATTAACATTTAAGATTTTCTAATTCAATAACAAAAACATACATGAAAATACATGTATAAAGAAAAGTAGCCTCGTGTTTTAATAAATGTGAAGTACAGCAACTACTGGGGGAGCATATTTGTTATTTTCTAATAAATGAACATGATTTTTTTTAAAAACAGTTCTTAAAAAGATATATATTGTGGTGGTTCTGGCGATAGCGGGTAGAAATTGCCTGGCTACCGCCTGAACTTGCTGACACGACGATGATGTAATTACCCTTTGCCTGTCTTCCAAGAGACAAGACGTGCTTAATTGCTCTGTGTATTGTACCATTCGTTTACTTTTCTCTATGTGTTAGTAATCACCAAATAAAGATCATATTACATACCCATAGTGTCTTCTCTCTGTGGCATCACCAGCGACCTAAAGTAACGGTTAGGGAGATACGCTATATTGGTGCTGCTAGCTGAGGATATTTTGCCTCGCAGGCACATGGAGACGCCATTTTGGATTTTTATAAAATTATATATATGTTCGAAAATATAACTTTTAAGGTAAGCTTTTCTTGTTTTCTTGCGTGTGCTGCTGTGAATTTGATCCATCGTGTGGTGGATTACGCGCTACATGTCAGTTGTGAGTATATATAGTTGGGAGAAAATGGTCTGAGGGACCAGGAATGAAATTCAAATTTGGACGAGCCAGTTCTGGGAATCCACAGCCTGGTAGAGTTAGTTTTACTATAGGTGTTTGTGGTACACCTATGTTGGGAGAGTGCCCGGTATAATGTCACTTGGAGTGGGGAGGAGGAGATTTCACTGACTCAGGGAGCTTTAAGGGACCAGCCGAATGATGCACCATGGTTTGAGCAATTCTATGCCCTGATCCGGGAGAGAAAAGGTCAGGACGTTGGGGTTCTGCAGGAAGATATAAGCACACTTGAGTCTAGTGTAACCTTCCAGCTAAGCTCCATTGACAGAAATATGGGTACTATTATTTTTATTATTTATTACCCAAATGTTAGCAGGCATGTTGGGTGTGATAAGCCTCAGCCTGTTGTTACTCAGCCGCCAGAAGTCGGGGTAACTGGTAATCAGCCAGCGGTGGTCGGGAGCCAGTGCGGAACCTTGGTCTCCCTGGGGATTGACCGGTGTCTCAAAATAGTTTCCATTCCTCATCAGTCGGTTTAAATGCCTCAAGGACAGTCTCAGCTGTAATCGCTTATATACAGAGGTACCACCTAGTACTATTTGCTCAGACTCTATTTGGTCCGGCAGAAGTACAGTTTATCTCAAAGCAACGGGCCGAGGCTTGGGAATTCCATCATTCAATGTCAGCAGCATTGAGACTGTCGTGCTGTCACCGAAACTGCTAAGGTCCATTGTCAGCAGCATTGACACCTTGCTAGTCCCTATAGCCTTCGGGTCTGCACCTAGTGCAGAAGGCAGCCAGGATTCCGGCTGTCATCATTATGGTGTATTTGTGAGTCAAGCTGCAGCATCTGTTGGAGGACAGTCATCAATCTTTAGTGGAGGTGGAATGCCTATGTCTCAGAAGCTGATGTCGACCACTGCATATAGGTCACAGCTGCCAAGTTTGATTCCTCCTGGCAGCAGAAGCAGTGTTAGATTATCCCTGCTGAAGTCAAGGTTGCAGGCCTCTCACACTCATTTTTGGTACGAAGGTACCAAAAAGGTACAAAGGTAAGGGAGGCTACCTCCACTGTTGACTGTTATGCAGCAGTTGGGGGAGAGGACAACTACAGTACCGATCAGACCCAACCTAACACCAGAGTAAACCCCAACTAAACCCCGGGTTTACTTTCTGGGTTTACTTGGAGTTTACTCTGGGTTTACTTTTTGAAAAATTGGGTCCACTCGGGGTTTACTTTGGGTTTACATGGGGTTTACTTTGGGTTTACTTTGAAATTGCTTTTAAGGTCATCTGTATGCACTGAAGTGTGAAGCAGACTAGTATTTTATCTTACCATCCTACTTCCTGTTATTCCTACCCTTTGTATATTCCGAATACACAGTTAGCTTCTGCTTTCAGGAGTATACTTCTGACTGGGTTTACTCTCTGGGTCCACTCTAGTAAACCCGAAGTATACCCAAAGTAAACCCGGAAAGTAAACCCAGGGTTTAGTTGGGGTTTACTTTCTGTTAGGTTGGGTCTGATCGGTACTGTATGACTATATATCCAAACTCCTAGAAGATCTTCAAATAAATGCACCAGCGGAGGTGAGGGATAGAGCGGTAAGCTTGGTAAAGAAGTATGCTGATATATGTTTGCAGTGAGTTATCTAGATTTTGGGAATTTTACCAAGATTGAGCATTGCATAGACACTGGAGATGCTCGACCCATTAAACAGTGGATGCGCCGTATGCACGGTGTTTTCAAGGGGAAGGAGGAAGGTCATTTAGAAAAAGGCTCAAAGCCAACGTTAATCAACCATCATTCTCTGATTGGGCGTCTGCACCGGTACTGGTCAGAAAGAAGGATAGGAGTGTTCGGTGGTGTGTCGACTACTGGGCATTGAATAAGGTCAATGTCAAGGACACAAACGCATTGCCTCTTATCGAGGAGTGTATGGACACACTAGGCGGTAACCGCTGGTTCTCCAAGCTGGATGCCAATGCTGCATACTGGTAGATCAAGATACACACAGATGACAAAAAGAAAACTGAGTTTATCACCAAACATGGCCTGTTTGAGTTTACCAGGATGGGGTTCGGTCTTCGTAAGGCCCCTGCAACCTTCGCTAGGGCAATAAATTTGATATTGCACAGACTGAACTGGACAATAACACTTGCATTTCTAGATGATGTCTTAGTGCTTGGGGCTTGAGCAGAAGCTGACTTGGACAATTTGAGACAGGTGTTTGAGCATGTGGTGATTTTTCCTACTATTATAAGTGTGGGGGTGAATTCATCGGGCATCGCATGAATTCGCCCATGTGCAGAGAGATATAAAGATAAATCAACTGCGAACATTCGAGATCGATGTAATTGTTCAAGAAGTATATATAAAGATATTTAACGCCTACCTGGTAAGTTGTTGATCATTCCTATCGGTTTCCCCGATTATCTCGCCATCTTAGCAGTGGGAAACACGATAAACAGCGCTGCGAGCAGGGTCAATTTTGATGTAAGTGGGCAAGATTGAAAATTCAATGCCATGCTGAGACAACATGGTAGGCGCCATTTTGAAAAATATATTTTGTATGTCATAGTTTTGTACTTGCAGCAAGCCGCCAAGTGTTCATTTGTTGAAATATTGGTTTGTTTTATTTATGATTTATTGATTTAGTGTACTTTGAATGAATTAATGGCTCAGAAGATGCAAACAGCAGGTGTTGGTAGGGGGGCCCGGAAAATTCTGAATGGCCGCTACATTCAGTCTGAGGGAAATGACCAGGATTGCATGTTAAGTACCTCAGGGAATAGCGTCAGGGATGGGCTTTTATCTACAGGTAGGGTACATCAAACGACGGGTGGATCCAAGAGTCATGGGGAGAAGTAAACGGAGGATGATCTCGAGAAGAGGCAGTTTACAAGGTATGGTAGATGGTTTGGATATAGACTTCGAATGTCTGAAGAGTGAAGTCGATTCTATCAGGACAGGTATTGGGTCGCTCGAGACGTCCAGTATGACGGAACAAGTATGGCGCAGCAATGTTAAGGCGTCCCTATGCTAAAATACGGCTGAAAAATGATATTATTTTAATCATCGCAAAAATACTTTGACTGGAAGTATTTCTTAAAATCTATGTTACATTTATTGCCACCGATGTTAAACTTTATATTTGATGCATTTTTGTGACGTCATATGTACTCTGTAAGCACGTGACGGGCGATTCCTAATATTGCAAATGATCTATATAAATCACATCGGCGCAGGTGATTAACGACATCAAATTATACATATTTTTAAGAAAAATCTTTTCTTAAGTCATATATACTTTTAAGTTCTTGCTTGGGAAAGAAATAGATATTTCGTTTATGGAAGATATTGTTGAAACTTTCCACAAAATCAACAAAATAATGCACATTTTTACTATTCAAAAGCGATTTAGAAAATATTGGGGTAAATCCGTAGGTTGATGATAATCAAATCATTGTAAACTGATCAACAAGAAAACAGATTGTAATACATTTAATACCATATACAGATGTACGACATATTCTCTACCAATTTTACGTAAAATTATCTAAAATTGTGTTGATCTTTCACCTGCGCCAAGCTGGTTTTTCATGCATTAAAATTTCTTCATTCAGTTGTTTACACGTAGCAAGGAGTCTCCAAATATAAATAGTCTTTTACTTAAAACGAAGCTTTAAAACTGCCGATTATTTGATACTGGTTTTCAATATGAAAAACTTCTGTACTTCTAGCATTAATGGCAGCATCTATGTAAAGGAAACATGCGGTATTATACTGGTTTGATATAATTCACTTTTAAGGTTAAGATACATATTCCCTGAGAACTATCGACAGGAATGCAGATAGTGACGTCAAACTTAATTATGACGTCATATCGTATGAAGTACAGACAAGTGACTTTCTACATATCGCTGTAAAATCCATCGGGAAGCCTTAACATGCCCGCGGGGGTGTTAGTTCACAGATTAGGGAAATGTTTCAAATGTCAGGTTTGTCGAGTGGAAATAAATCTCCGGAAATTCAAGGTAATGCTGCCAGCTTCGGGCCAAGTCAGTCACAAATTTCCAGTAGCCAGGGGGGTCCTTGGGTTCCTGGAGAGGCTGTACAAACAACTTCAGCAGATGGGGGGAATGCTACATTCTCTGGGGGTCCAAGGGTTGTGTTGAGCTCGGTAAGTTCTGTTTCCGCAGGGGGGCAGGCAATTCCTAGCTTTCCCCGTGTCATTGCAGAAGTCCCTAAGGCAGATGTAAGCTTCATGCCATGGCCAATGCCTGGTGACAGAAGCATTAACGCAAGACTCACAGGTATAGTACCCAACCAGTCTAGGGAAATGTCATCAGGAGTCATAACCCAGGGTAGTGTAGCTAATGTCAGTAGCAGTCAAAGCCCTGGGGTTGGGGGTCAAGTTGGGGGAGCCCCTATGCAAATGCCAATGACCCAGTCCTGTCCAACACAAACTTGGCATTTATGTCAAATTATCAGGGAACTCCGTCTGGACAACCAAAAACAGGTATACCTGAGGGTAGGCAGCCAGTCATGTCAAATGTATGGCAGTCAGGGAGGACCCCTAGTCCTATATTGTCTAGCATTCATAGGTCTCAGTTACCCAGTCTTATACCGCCAGGTAGTAGAAGTGGAATAAGTCGGAGTATTCCCACTGAGGTAAAGGGTGTCAAGTATAATGGGGATGTAGAGTGGGGTCCATTCTACTCAAAGTTTTCAACCATTGCAGAATATAATGGCTGGTGTGATGCATATTGTTTGTTTGCACTTAGTTTGACACTAGAGGGGGTGGCTTTGAAGTATTTTGACATTTTGCGCCGCAGGGGTACTACACTTACTTTTCAAGAGGTAATACTTCGCATGGAGGAGAGGTTTGGTCAGCTTCCCAGTTAGAGTTGAATTCAATTACTCAGAAACCTGAAGAGCCAATAGACCAGTGGGGTGATAGAGTAATGGACTTTTGGGAGTGGGACCTTGCCTGAAATTTTTCAGGAACAGTTGATAATGAGATTTGCTTTAGGATACTTAGACTGTGAGGCGGATCAGCAATTAATTGACTGACCGCCAGATACCCTACAGGAGGCTATTAAGAGGGTTAAGACATTCCAGTTTAGTCGTTGTGCAATTGCTCATCACCAAAGGGCTGTAAGGTCAGTCCCAAATGAAGTTAGGTACCGAAGGTCAGTATCACCTGTAGAAAATCGTTCACCTGAGTATGTGTCAAGGGGGCATCTAGTAGATAGGTCTGGCGATGCTGTAGATAAACAAAACGCAGGCCAACACCACAGCCCAGTGCCATCTCTATGTTACTAGTTTGAATCGTCAGGGGAATAGAAGGCCAAAAATTTGTTATGGTTGTAAGCAGCCAGGTCACATGAAGCGAAACTGTCTGCAACGATCACATAACAATTATGCAGGTCCCCCAATCCCAACTATCAAAAATACAGAGCACAATGAGCCAAATGTTTCTGTTTCACCACAGACCATGAGGGGTTGGGTTACATTTGCAGAAAATCCATCAGTTAGTGCTGCACATGTTTTACCTAATGTTCAGTCTGGTAATCGGGTGAAGGTTCAGGGGCATGGCATGTGTTGGTTGGAATTGCGGGTATGGAGGTGAATGTTATAGTTGACACAGCCGCAGATATTACAATACATGTAGTATCACAAAAGGTTTGTCTCTATGCAACCCAAGCCGCACATTGTTGAGGAGTCAAATATAAGACTTGCGGGTGAGGTGACTGGTATGTGTGCTAAATTTTTGGGTAAAGTTGAGATTACAGTTGGTGGATATAGGTTTGTTCATCCAATTTATGTTGGTCCATTGCAGGATAAAATGTTGTTTGGAATTGATTTCCTTAAGTCACATGGTGCACAAATTTCCTGTGAGACAGGAGCTCTGAGAGTCAAAGGGGTACTAGGCATGATTGAAATGTCTAGTGGTGTGGATAAGTTGGTGCTAATTGCTGTATCATCTCGGCGGGTGCAGATTCCATCGCATACTGCTCAAGTGATAGAATATGATTTGGCTAATGAGATGTCAGATTTTATCATTGAACCAGCCAATGTCTTTCCATTGGGTATTGTTGCTTCCAGGACTTACAATAATTCTGGGAATAAGGGCAAGTTGTGTGTCATAAATATGACTGACCGCGGTCATTTTGTTAAAACAGGAAGTGTTGTTGGTATAGTGACAGCAGCTTGTGCAGTCAAAAACAGCGAGGCGTCAGTGCGTCGGGTGTCAACAGAAGGGCAAAAGGATTGTGAGCATGTCAGCTCGCTTATCAGAGATCTGAAGGAAAACGCTCTGACCGCCAGGAAGCAGTCAGTCTTGTAACTAAGTTTGCAGATATTTTCGCAGTCAGTGATTTAGATTTGGGCAATTTTGTAGAGATTGAGCATTGTATTGACACTGGCGATGCGCACCCCATAAAGCAGCGGATGCGCAGCACACCTGCAGTTTTTAAGGAGAGGAGTAATCCAGTCCTCTACCTAAGACTGGGCCGCTGCTCCAGTGCTTGTTCGTAAAAAGGACGGAAGCGTGAGATGGTGCGTTGACTATCGTGCACTGAACAAGGTCACAATCAAAGACAGTTTTCCTTTGCCACTAATAGAGGAATGTATGAATACCCTATCAAGAAACAAATGGTTTTCAAAGCTTGATGATAATGCAGCTTACTGGCAAATGAAGATACACCCAGATGATATGAAGAAAACTGCCTTCATCACGAAGTTTGAACATTTTGAAATATCGCAGATGAGATTTGGTTTATGTAATGCCCCTGCAACATTTGCCAGAGCTATCAATTTAGTGCTGCACCGCCTTAACTGGAAAATTGTTCTTGCATTCTTAGATGATGTGCTAGTGTTGGGCAAAACTGAACAAGAGCATTTAGACAATTTGCGCCAAGTTTTTGAGGGTTTCCGCAGTTTTGGGTTAGAGTTCAAACCTCGCAAATGTGAGCTTTTTTGCCCTTAAGTAGAATTTTTGGGGCGCACAGTAAGCAAAGATGGTGTAGAGATGGGGAGATCAGTATTTAGAGGCAGTACGGGAATGGCCCATGCCAAAAGATGTCAAAGCAGTTGAGAGGTTTCTCGCAAACTATCACATTATAATATAACGTTCTGCATTTCTCTAAAATTGTATTATACACACATGTTCCAAGTTTTAAAAATAATTTTTAAAAAAATTAACCTTTAAAAAATCCTATCAATATACCCTAGTTTTTGTTTTGGGGACTGTACATTAAGCAAGGAAAAAAATTCCCAATTTCTATCAAAACGTTGCATTTTTCCCAATCCATTGGCCCTGGCCCCAGTACCAAAAATGGGTGTGAGAGGCCTGGGAGACGACAAGTCGGTGAGTAAGCTTGGAAAGGCAATGCTCAGCAAGAATCCGGAGGAGGGTTCTGATCATGCAGCTGGGGAAGGGATATCTCTGTCTTCATATTCTGTAGAAGACATGGTTAAGCTGCAGAGTGCAGATAAGGTATTGACTTTCCTTCACGCATACTTAGAGTCTGGGGTTTGCCAAGTGAGAGTGAGTTGATGACCTCTAGTCCTGAAGAGAAATGTTATTTTTGTTTCATGTTAGATGATAGGGGGGTAGTTTGGTATAAATCTGCTGAGGATAAAGATGCCCTGCAACTTCTTGTGCCTAAAACTATGCGTGAAGAAGTGATGTATTAGTGCCATGACATTCTTTCATCAGGACACCAAGGTATTCAGCGTTCTAAAGTGAATTTTAAGTCGAGTTTTTATTGTTGGCGGATGGTCGCTGACATGAAGAACTATGTTCTCACATGTGATGTCTGTTATAAAAAAGTGGAGTCCATTACCAAATTGTTCTGCTTTGAAGAGTTATCAAGCAGGTAGTCCAATGGAAAAATTCATCTTGATTTCCTACGACCATTACCTCACACAGAGAACGGAAATGAATACATACTCATGATGGTGGAAAGCTTTACAAAGTGGGTGGAGTGTGTCCCACTACCATCACAGACAGCGGAAGTGACTGCAAGAGCTGCCATCAATGAATTTTTATCAAGGTTTGGGTACCCGTATGAAGTGTTTACAGATCAGGGAAGGAACTTTGAGAGCGAGCTATTCCGAAAAATGTGCGAGATCTTGTGGATCCATAAAACGCGGACTACACCGTACAGACAATCAGGGAATGGCCAAGTTGAGCGTTACAACCGCACCCTTATGGTGTTACATTGATGGCTGTCCTAAGAGCTGGTATCAGTACTTGGGCCTATCAGCAGGTGCTTTGAGGTCTGCTATCAATAGGCACACTGGGTACACAGCAAACAAATTGATGTTAGGGAGAGAAGTCAAAGTGCCCGCAACTATCCTGTATCGACCAATGATTTTCAAAATGGGAAGGAAGGAGAAGTAGATAAATATGTGTGTGATTTGCAAGAATATTTGCAAAAGTCACATGAGACTGCCAGGGATAAGTTAAAAGCCACACAAAAAAATGAAGCAGGATTTTGATATAAGAGCCAGAGAACACCAATTTAAATTAGGTGAAGCTGTGTACTGGCACCAGAACGCAGGAAAGAAGGTAGAGTCAATGTGGATAGGCCCAGGTGTCATAGTTGAAGCAAAGTCCGACACACTTTTTGCTGTGAAGTCATGTCGGGAGGTCAAGATCATGCATCATGAAAAACTTAAGGTAGCTCGTGGGTTTACTGCTTGTGAGAAAACATATCCTGAAAATTTGTCCACGTGATCTATAGGTTTTAGAGTTTTGTTTCTAAAATTTATTTGAAATTCGTCTGCGCGGTAACAATGTTATTGTGTTTTAAACACACTGTCGCTGATAAAATTAAGCAACACCATTTCAATGAAATATATACTGTAAAACGAGAAAATTTGGCGCATACTGTGGAATCATTAATTTTCGTGGGGGTCAATTTTCGTGGATTGCTAGAATTTTACAGACTCGTGGGGACGTAATTTCGTGTATTCTCTTATATCTACAAAAGGAAACATGACTTTATTACTTCAATTTATTAATTCGTGGAGGATGTAAATTCGTGGATAAGAGGTACCCACGAATTCCACGAAAATTGAGCCACCACGAAATCTAATGATTCCACAGTACGTATTTTAGCGCAAACGCAAGTGCCAGTACAATAGGGCAATCATATTTTAGCGCATGCATCTTTTCTTTAAAAAAGAATACAAAAAATGTTGTAGTTTGATAAACGATCACGCCCAAAATTTAGTTCTGTGTTCACTCAAGCACATGAACACAACAACTTTAATTTCTATCTCGCATGCAAGGTAAACTGTCTTTGAGAACAATACACTTACTTTTGTGTAAATCGTCAGTAGATAGATATGAAAACTTCATTTATTGGCGATGATGTGTAATTTTTGTTGGTAAACAAATTTGAGTTATCGGACTTTGAATTTAACGTGTCGACTTGGATAACACTAGAAGAGTCCCGAAACTAAAAGTGAAATCGAATGCTACATTTACCATGAGTTTTGATCACCATGAGAGAATCTTTTTCACAGTAATTTTACATTAAAAAACCCACAAAAAATAGGTATTGTCTTGTTATCTTTATATCCACTAATCAGAGATCAAAGAAATTATGATCAATCATGTATTGTCAGCATTAACGATCGCCACGCTTAATCACATTTTCACCTTGAGGGGCTAAATGGAAGTGGCATGGGGAGAAGCTTAATTTTGAAGGTGCTAATGAGAGATGTTAAAAAGCAATTAAAACTAAATTAATTAATCCATGTTTAGGCACTTATAGCCGATAACCCATACCGTTTACCTGTGTAATTGTTTAAACAAACAGAACCGAGAGCATCTGATATTTAAATGAACACTTCTATATAGCCTTAAAAATGGACTGACGTTATTGTTTTGCAACTTGAAGAAATTTAATTCATATGGAAAACCTTTGGCGCACTATTAATTTTAGCGCTCAGAGGCAGTTGCGCCAAAGGTGCTAAAATTTGTAGTGCGCCATATTTTCTCGTTTTACAGTAGTAAAATGCACATCTTTGTCGAGAAATGCATTTCAAAACTATGCTCCAAATATCAAAACGATTTAGACGAAATTAGATGTACTTAGTAAAATACCAGAGGAGATATTTTTTAATCAATTGATAAAAAATAATCAATATGTGTTCTCGGCCAATTTTTTGCAAAACAACTTCAAAGATTTAAAAGATTTCACAAAACCTTATATTTTCATTATGACGCTAGCCCAACATCATCATTTTCTTACGTCTGAGAACCCAAAAATGATAATGCGTTTATTGACAAGACTAGCTGATTAACACAAATTTGAACATGTAAATACTAATTACATATTATTATCGACTGCACAAATGCAATGTGCAGTCGATAACATATAATGTAATGTGAAGAGGAGAAAAATGGCTAATTCTCTTTTCATGGAGTTCCAACGCATAAACATATCTTATAGAACAAAATGTGACAAAGTAAGTCACGTTTTTATTAATAAAATTTTAGCACTTGATTATTATAAAAGTTTGTAGAAACTACATTTAAGCCTTTTGACATATTTCCTTTTATGTTTCTAACAATCATTTGTCATTTTAAAAAAAATGTATAAGTTTGCTATGACGGTCAACTCTTTACGTCGAATCCTATTGTGACGTCAGCAAACCCGCGAGCTACTTTAAGAAATGTGATGCACGAAAACTGTCAAAGTGGTTGGTAGATTACATGAGATCACGATGATGAGGTAAGTGCTGGCGGATCAAGCAATACAGATAGTGCTTCCGCCAAAGACCCTGAGGAGAGACTTAGGAAACAGCCTGATGGACCATTCAGGGGTACAAGGTCTCATTCAAAGGGTATTACTAAGCATGATGAAACTATTGTTGCAAAACCGCCAAAGAAAAAGGTACGGAAGTCATAATGTGTGTAAAAACAAAATCCAAAAGGGTTAATGGTGCAATGTGATTCCTGCAGAGACTGGTTTCATCTGGAATGTGTGGGTATGACTGCTGAAATTGCAGAAAGCATACCTCTTGCCCTGAGTGTTCTCTTATAGATGGGCAGTAGGAAAAATGTATAAAAGTTTTTGGTAGTTTTATTAGCATTTATTAAACACCCAGAGCTTTTAAGGTATATAACTGGTTTCAAAGTGTCCTCAGATATAATTTACTTGCTAATATATTTTAATTTTAGATTCAGCGATGGAGGAGCAATTCCAATTGTATGTGTTTGATGAGGAGGATGGTATGTTCGAGGAGGAGAGTGCTGGTGGGCTGCAGGAGCCGCTTGGACAAGAGGCCAGTATGACTGTTATTGATCTGAGCCAAAGCAGTGGCTCAGATCAGGAAGTTAACATGCGTCCTTGTCAGGAAAGAACACACACAAAGGAAAGGGGAGTAAGAAAGTGCGCTGTACACAGTTGCAGGGAGACATTTTCAGGAGCTACACCGATGCTTTACAACATTAGGAGGGACCATGCTGGAGGGGCACAGAATCCTGAGGAGTTTGTGTCTTTCCTAGCGGATATATCTGCTGAGGTTTTTCAAACACACCAGAGAGAGCCTGTATTACAGTCCCTGAAGAGGTTAAGGGCGTGGGCTGAGAGACAACTTGGGAGAGTTGACTTGACGTTCTCCAGGCCTGTGCAGGAGGTGGTGAACAGGGTCTCACACTTTTTGGGACTTGACAGCCAAAGTAGTGGGCTGATTACCGGGATAAGTCAATATCTCTGTGTTGAAAGGGGATTCAGCAGCCTGAAGAGGTGGGTCACCGTGTGCCAGTGAAAGCGGAGCTACCCACTAGTGATCCCCCTGCTAGTGATCCCCATGAGTTGCCTGGTAGTGGACTGTCATTGGCACCCTGGATGGATGCCAGCTCCATTTACAGGAGCAATGAATGCCACAGCCCTAGACAGCCGACCCTCCTAAGTGTCAGTCACCATTTCCAGAGGGTGCTTGGTTTATGGTATGAAGGAGGCCCGCATCCCAATGAGGTTAGAGAGTGGGTTGGTGATTGTGAAGGGGATCCACCCAAAGGAGGTGATAGAGCAACAAGGCTGATGTCGCGGCCACCATGAGTTTGTGCAATAGCAAGGGCTGGGCTGTTGGGGAGATAGGCTTGGACTACTCTGACAAAGAACATCACCCCCAGCAAAAGTTCATCCTTGCAGGATTTTCTGCAGAGTTGATCCATCCTCCAATATGGTGTTGCATCTGAAGGGTGCAGACAAGGACAGCTGCAGTTGAGTTCCCACCCAAGACTGCATAACCCTTTTAGATCGGTTGGGCGTGTCTATCCAGGCACCCATCTACCTGCACTGCTTTGTAGGGGGCCCAGCGCAGATCAAACTCTGGGTAGATACCGGGAGGCCGGTGTACTTTGGAGTGAGCGAAAGTGTCCATAGCATGTTGGATACCCAACAGGAAGGTGTTAGAGCTATTCCACAGGATCGAATACTAGTGAAGACCAACAGTCCATACCTGCCATGTGGGGTTGGCTGACCAATGACGCCGAAACATATTGGAAAGGTCTACCAATTGGTTGCGACCGTAAGTGGAAAATCCGTGGAACACCTTGAAGAGGCGGTTGCAAAGAACTTCCGCACCTTCTTCGCTAAGCAGTTGGGCCACCGATACTGATTGTCTGTCCTTTTATATGCAGTGTATTCTCCCAGGATATTTTTACATTCTTTTAAGTTTGTTTCCAGCGAAGGGATCCCTATGGAAGAGAGAGCATGGACCGTCAGAAGAGACGAGAGGGCCTTGAATCATCGTGCTCCTATTCCGGACACCCATTGCCTGTGATTGATTGACAGTGACTTTTTATTTGGTCATGATTTATGAACTGTTAATATCTGTTTTTATAAGTAATGGTAAATCACAATGTTTTAGTTAATTACATTAGCACTGTCAATCATAGGGGTTTAAATTGTATTAATGTATATGTCATTACTTTTGTAATATCTGGGGTCAGGTTTTTGAAATCAGGGGGAGTGTGGTGATTTTGCCCACTATTATAAGTGCGGGGGCGAATTCATCAGGCACCGGATAAATTCGCCCATGCGCAGAGAGAAATAGAGAGAAATCCTGAAAATATTCCAGATAGATGTAATTGTTCAAAATATTGGATGTCTACCTGGTAAGTTGTTGATCATTCCTATCGGTTTCCCCGATTATCTCGCCATCAAAGTGGTGGGAAACACCATAAGCGTTTCCGAGAATATGGTCTGAAATTTAAGCCTCAGAAGTAAGAGCTATTCAAAACTAAGATTGACTTTTTTGGCAGAACCATCAGTGAGAGTGGAATAGAGATGGGAGACCAGTATATAGAGTCAGTATGGGACTGGCCCTCCAGGCCTTGAAAAGTTTTTAGGTTTTGCTAATTACCATCACAGTTTTATACCCCATTTCTCTTCCATTGCTGCCCGCTGTATGCAGTCACTAGGAAATGTGGTTTCCGTTGGAAGACAGAACAACAAAGTGCTTTTGAGAGTTTTAGAGCATTGATGACAGAACCCCCTGTGTTGACTATACCTAATAATCATGGTCAATGTATCAGACACTGATGCTTCGGACTACACAGTTGTAGGAGAGCTGAGTCAAATTCAGAACGGGAAAGAAAGAACTATAGACTATGGCAGTGCAGTGCTATCATCCGAGCAGCGCAGATATTGTACGACGCAGAAAGAGCTGTTGGCAGTTATCAAGTTAACTCGCCAGCAGCAACAGTTCTACTGGTGGCGAATGGTAAAGGACATAAAGCTGTATGTAAAGACATGTGCTCTCTGTGCGAAAAACAAGAGAGCTTCATTGCCAAATAGATCAGATATGAATCGTTATCAAGCTGGAAGCCCGATATAAAGAGTACATTTAGACTTTCTTGGACTTTCCCTAGCATGGAGCAGAGCGATGAGTATATTCTCATGATGGTAGACAACTTTACTAAGTAGGTTGAGGGTGTGCCAATTCCTTCACAAACCTTGGAAGTAACTGCGAGGGCAGCTATCAACGACTTTTTCTCAAGGTTCGGGGATCCCTTCCAGATCTTTACTGATCAAGGCCGTAACTTTAAGAGTGAGCTCTTTTGTAAGGTTTGTGAGATGCTGGGATTCCACAAGTCTAGAACAACTTCCTATAGGCCTTCTGGCGTAATAATTAAGTAGAGTGCTATAATTGCACTTTGATGGACGCAGTTTGCTGTTATAAAGACAGTCAACCTAAAACTTGGGATAAGTATCTTGGTCCACTCGCAGTGGCATTGCAGTCAGCCATAAACCGTCACACAGGGTATACACCAAATAGACTTATGCTGGAAAGAGAGGTGAATGTACCAGCAACCTTGATGTACGGGCACCCTCTGAAGTCTTTTCAAAATGGGGAGGAGGGTGAGATAAACATGTATGTGCAGAAGTTAGAGCAGACCGTGCAAAAAGCACACGATGCCACCAAGCAGAAGTTGAAGTCTGCGCATAAATTTATGAAAACCGCACAAGACATCAGACTGTGTACATGTCCATTCAGGGTTGGCGATTTTGTATATTGGCGCCGCAATGCAGGGAAGAAAGTGGAGTCTAGCAGGGAAGAAAGTGGAGTCTATCTGGAAGGCTCCAGGTATAATTGTAAAGGCCAAGTCAGATACTGTGTTCATAGTAAAGTAATGCAGAGAAGTTCGGACCATGCATCATGATAAATTGAGAAATGCGATGCTACAGAAATACCTCAGTGGCTCTATAACTATCAGAAGCAGGTCATTGATGAAGAGTCAAGCAGTGAGTCAGAGCATAACACACATGTACCAGTGCCGAAAAGTGTCAAGACATTGAAGTCTGTTTTGAAAAAGGCAGAATACACTGCAGTCTCACAGACTACTTCAAGTCAAACTATTGACTGAGGGCCTTACATTGGGACAAGGAGTAGAGCTAGAAATCACCAAGCAGTTACCAGTGAGTCTGTGAAGTTGCAAGATAGCAAGGGCACTAACAAGTTTAAGTATCAGAAAAGGAAAACTTACTGTTTGTGTAATCAGGGTAATCCCAAAGTTTGATGTTATTGTGTGAAGAGGGCAAGGACTGGTCTCATTCCAGGTTTGTTTGAATTTCTGATGACAAGGCCAGGACAAAGCTTAAATATTTGTTTGCCCTGAGTTTTTACCTGGTCCGTGAGATAGTAGGTTTCTCAAGTTGAGTGTTATGTTTTATGATGTGGAAAGGTACTCCACGGTGATGCAGGGTACTGTGTACTGTTTTGTTTGTCTTAGCATTGGTAGAGTGTACCAGATGCTTGTATGTACCTTGGGCTGCATTTGCAGATGAGTGTTTAGATATCCAGTGTACCAAGATGTACAAGGAGTCCATGTACCCATTAGCTGGTTAAAAATGTTAAGGAACATGGATCTTACTTGTTGCTACTCTGGTACATTGTAGTCCCTACCTTACTTGCAGTGCCGGAGTCTTGGACACTATGTCAAAAATTTGCAAAGTGCCTTCATCTTAGAAAAATGTCTGGTGTCTAGATACGGAGTGGTGGATGTCATCGTTAAAAATTGTACCTCATAGTTAATGTCATCGTTGAATCTCTTGGTGGATGTCATCGTTGGACTTCGTTGTAGATGTCATCTTTGGACTTCGTGCTAAGGGAATACTATGTGGACTACCTGATGTGTTGGGGAAAATGGTGGAACTAGACAAGTCGGAGGGGCCAGGAAAAGCAGGAGGTTGGACCAAGACAAATTAGATGCTAGAATCTGACTGTGAAGTTTGTGGACTGTGATGTTGACTGTGAAATCTGTGTTAGTATTTTTTAAAGACCAAAAAAAAACATGTAAAATGTTTTATTTTGTATGTTTTAGGTCCTAAGCTATTAGGATTTAGATATTGTATGTTTATTATAGTTTGCCCTATTGTTCGGGCTGGGATGCCCTCTTTTAAAATGGGGAGGAGTGTGGTGGTCCTGGTGATAGTTGGTACAAATTGCCTGGTTACCGCCTGAACTTGCTTACACGCAAGATGGCATATACATTGCCCTTCCTTTGCCTGTCTTGGAAGACACAAGACATGCTTTATTGCTCTGTGAATTGTACTATTCGTTTACTATTCTATATGTGGCGGTAATTGCTAATAAAGATCATATTACATACCCATTGTGTTTTCTTTCTGCGGCATCACCAGTGACCTGAAGAAATGGTAAGGGATAAACACTATAATATCATCAAAATGCCTTCAGCATTTATACCAAAATCTGCTGTTCACTTCTTAAAATCAAAGTTTTACAGCTCAGAGTTTGATTTTTTAAAATTTTATTTATGCATTTTGTGTTACAAATTTAAATTTTTGCTTGTTGTCAGGAAAATAAGAAGACTGTATTTTTTTCACTTCATTGAGACATGTTGATTTACAATTTTTTAAATCAAGCTAACCCACCGACATAGATTTAAAAAAAAAAATTCTTTCAAAAATAATAAATAAAAAAAGATTAAAATAAAATTTTGAAAAGGTAACCAAATCTATAAAATGTCCCCCTCATCCAAGCATTCCCCCGGATGTGATGGATGAGGGGCATTCTTGGAAGACAGCCTGAGGCTGAGGAGTATCAAGTAGCATTATTTCCTGGCTATTATGCACGGGATCGCCCTTCAAAAAAAGCTAAAAACCTACCTGGAAGTGACGTCACATACCGTATAAATAGTGCTTCCATTGTGATAAACACTCATAATTTTAAAGCAGATTTATTGTCAAATATGTATTTTTATTTGAGGTGGGATAAACAATTCTCAAAACCCATACAGGGAGGGAACCTTGATACTCCTCAGCCTCAGGCTGTCTTCCAAGAATGCCCCTCATCCATCACATCCGGGGGAATGCTTGGATGAGGGGGACATTCTTTTCATCCAGCCTTCGGCATATCGGAGTATCAAGTAGCATCTTCAAAGTATTTGACAATAAATAAAAATCCTTCCAAGTAGAGAAGATTCTCAATCAATGATTTAAATAAACATAGACCATTTTAATAAATCATGCAACTTTGGTCTCATCATGTGGAAACACAAAATTGCTTTATCATCTTAGCCACAAAACACATCAAATGTACCCATTATTTTCCTCACCAATTTCTATAATAATTGTCCATATTGTGGCTGCATGATTAATGTTTTCTCAGAAAATAATGTTTTAAAACCATTCTGCCTCATTTCTCTGTGATATACCGTAATAAAATACATTGTTTGTAAAATCCAAACTATCTAATTTTCTGTCTGTAAGATGTTGATAGAAAGAAGAATGAATTGCATTCATTGAAATGTCAGATTTTACTGTCTGATATATAGGGTACATTATAATACACATATAATACAGCTATAATGTAATTAAATGTATGATCTTCTAGCTTCCAATGTAATGTAGAAAACAAATGTTTTCTTCCTTGAATATAAAGTACCAGTATTATATTCATGTATGATTAAGTTTTGCAACATAACTAAGGTACAATGACCCTCTGATCAGAAAAATATTTACTCTTCGTTAATTACTTATATGTCAATCATTCTTTTATAAACTAAAATCATATTTATATATACATGTATATCCTATTTTGTCTAGCTTATATAGCTATATATTAGGATCAGTTAAGTTTTCTTTGAAACTTAGATATTATCAGTAAAAGCAATAGTATTCACTTGTGTACAGAAGGATGTCAGGTATAATCTTGTCTGATGTCTTTGAACATCAACGTTCCTTCCTTTGAAAATTCTTAAATCAATATCTATGACTTTCCTGGTATGTGGTATTTATTCAAAAATCAAAATGCTAATCTTTCATAACACATCCATTTTGATATATTAATACACTGTACAACCAAACTCTGCATGAATTAATTAGTTTTAAGAAAACTAATTTCAAAACTTGCAATCTTTTCTAAATTTGATAATTATATCTTCAATTTGAAATAGGTTAATATAAATGACCTATGTTAAGATTTTAACCTCTAGCTAGGTACTGTTTTCTCTTAAGAATATGGAATTCATATTTCATTTTCCATAAATCTAATATATGTATCATTATAAACAATCTATTACATGTATTTACATATATACATGTATATTCATGGAGTATATATAACTTTTCCCTATAAAGTGGGAACAATTTGTATGACATTAATTTTTTGTGTATTAACAATTTATGACAAGATATGAAATCTAATATTAAGTTCTTTGTAATGTCATTTTTTGGTCAGCAATATATCTATATTCATGTAATCGCAATAAGACCAACAATTGGGAACTGTAAACAGGACTATTTTTGCCCCATGTTATTTTCTTAGATTGTAAACATTTTTGTCCCAATTAAAACTTGCCCAGACAAAGCTTTGTTTATAGAGAGACAAGGGGAAGGGGATTGTAATTCGCCTAGTCTTCATTAATACACCCACTGGCAAAGAGACAAAAAATAAAACAGGAACAAATGTGTTCCCTGTAATCGTTCTTGGAATTTATGAATGATCAGATATGTTATATCTATGGTAACATTATTTACATATAATATGCCAGCAGCTAAATATGAGTAAACATTTCTTCAATATTAAATATTGTACTATAATATCTTTGTCCATATGATCAAGTGATATATTGATTAAACACAATCACTATCTTGAAATAACTTATTATAATCAAATTTCATATTAAATGAAATAAGCAAAAGTATAAATCCTGTTAATTCATATATTCAATCAATATGACACAATTAGAAAATACAGAAAAAGAACTTTCTCAATCTTTTGCAAAAGAAATTCAATCATCTTTAATATTTAAAAGTTTTTCCCATCATTTTAATTTTCTGTTGCAGCTACTACATAGCCTTGTGTTCACACAATGTCTTAACACATATATCTGTAAAGTTAATATTTTCTAATCTATTCTGATTCAAATTCTGAATAATATGTACCAGAAACGTTCTAAAATCTGTTTTAAATTTGTAGTATCATATATACTAAACACCATTAGCAAGTAAATACATGCAACATTTGTCTTTTCATGAAGACTTCAGTTCTGATGATAAGTTCTGAAGAGATAATCAACATTTGTCTTTTCATGAAGACTTCAGTTCTGATGATAAGTTCTGAAGAGATAATCAATAATTATTCACATATACTGAAAACCATTCCAATGCATCAACTAATACATATATGGTAAGTATATAATAAATGTATGAAAATCAGTTTGTTCTTTGCTTTTTCTCAATATGAACATTGTAAACATGGTGCTAGCTAGTGTATCGTAATTCCATATTAGAGTTACTCATGTAACCCATCTTGACGTATAAAGAGAATCTCAAAAAATAAAATTTCAGTGTCTCTAAATATATAATCAAACATAATCTCATGTTCCATATCGTATATTCAATACTCTATTCAATAACTTATAACTGTATATTGCCAATTTACCATTCAATTATATCTCTTCCACTGCAATATTCTATTACAAATGTATTTTTACATTTAAAATCCTTATCACTGGATTTTTCCTTAAAGAGGACGGTTGTAAAACAACTGATCTCCATTGACAATTTGTCTTGGTATAAAATTGCTTGACATATGGTAAAAGTTTAATTCACCAAATTCTTAAGATAGAAATAAAAGATGGTCACATATAGTCTCTTTCTTTAATATATACTGTACTCTTTCATTTCAATCTAATTGAGCATGTACCATACTTTGGTAATAAGTTTTAATGTTTATTTTTATAACAAATAGGGTTATAGTGAACATTGTATTATTTCTGGATTTTCATTCTGACCACATTGATCCTCTTTCACTCTGAACCTTTTCTTTTGGTTTTATATCTCAGGATTTCAGCAATGTATCAAACAACTTCATTTCTTTATATCATACAGTGTCATAACAATACTTATCAAGCCTTAGTTTCCATGAAGTCTTCATTTAAATTAGCTTAAAATAAATTCATGTGTGGTGTCTGAAATCAAATCATCTAGCTAAGTCAATAAATGTTTGGTTCTTTGTTCCTCAAATCATCCTCATTAATCATAAAATGATGTACAGG
Source organism: Magallana angulata (assembly GCF_025612915.1). Classification (NCBI taxonomy): domain Eukaryota; kingdom Metazoa; phylum Mollusca; class Bivalvia; order Ostreida; family Ostreidae; genus Magallana; species Magallana angulata. Next base: position 97,711 of record NW_026441732.1, read on the forward strand.
TTTATGACTTTTGTAATAATTATGGATGCAAAAAACAATTAAATAGTAAAACCATATTAATTATTTGACTGAATACATGTACATTAATTACCGGTACATGTACTTATTCTAAAAGTACTTTTCAAGTCAAGTATCCTAATGTTTGTTTGATTTCTCTCTATTACTAACTTAGACATATATATGGCTTTCATTCAAATTTTTTAATCAATACTGGTACTCCTGTTTTCAACATTCACTGTCACTTCAGTCAAACTTTATAACTCTTAACTCAAATTTTATATCTGAATAAAACTGCACAAACAATTGATACAATTCAAAACACTGCATAGATTGTCTTTCGCACCCATTACAAACAGTTATCAATTTAATTCTCTAATATTTTATGAATCAGTTCGTCTTTCAAAAAATTCATGATTCTCCAAGATTTTAAGCTTCTTTCTTCCAAACTTTACAACATGCACAACTTCGACTGTACAATGTAATATAAATAAATGTAGTGTAGAAAATCATCTTTTCTGTGACAATAACTTGAAAACACCATATATTATGTGTTATAGAAAACATACGTATACGTAAGCTTCTCATCCCAGAATTAAAACATTTCACAGCCAATGTATTGCTCTGAGAAGCAAAATAAATTCCTGTTTATTTGTGAAATTTCTTGTTTGGTCTTCTATGACACCAAATAATATTACTGATATCATCATCTGTACTTATTTCAACCATGTGCAAACTGGTGCCTTAAAATACTTCTTTTTTATCATGATCAATAAACCAACATTAATTTCATGTAATGTATTGCATCAGCCTGTTCCGATGTTCTAAATTGACATCTTCTTTCACCTACATGATTTAGTACAGTTGTATTATTAACCTGACTGTTATTTTGTTCAAACTTCAGACCTTTGGTCATTTTACTATGAGCATTACATTTTGTAAATTGTGGGTCGTAAACCAATTATCTCCAGTATCAGTCAGCAGTTAAGAGAAATTCCATCTCTTGTCTCATTTATATCCCTGATATTGAGATCAATAAAACCATAAGAAAAATCTGAACACAGCGTGTTCTAATTGTACTGTACTATTTAATATATACACAGCGTGTATATAATCAACTTGCGGTGTAAAATCTTTTATATAGTCCAAGTTCTGAACACAACGTGTTTTATAAACTTACTATCAACCAATACACAACGTGTACTGTAAAACTTGCGGTAAAATATATTCACGACAAAATTCTGAACACAGCGTGTTCTTATCGTGCATTCAACAAATACACAACGTGTATTGTACAACTTAAGTTGTAAAACCACATGAACCATGTGTAAAACGAAATGCACGGATTATCAATCCTTTCAAACCAAGACTTCGTCATTGGTAGATTTAATTCGTTTTCAAAGGTTTTACAAACCTTGCAACTAAGACCACGTCTTAGAAAATTTATTAACACCGCAATAACCATATAACCGACAAGGGCTCATGTCCCGATGTCGCCAGAAAAAATATGAGTGTTTATCACAATGGAAGCACTATTTATACGGTATGTGACGTCACTTCCAGGTAGGTTTTTAGCTTTTTTTGAAGGGCGATCCCGTGCATAATAGCCAGGAAATAATGCTACTTGATACTCCGATATGCCGAAGGCTGGATGAAAAGAATGTGGAATTAATATATTTCATTTCAAAGATAAAATATTTGCAATATCTTAATATAAGCAAATTTCGGTGTAATATGTTACTGACATCTTGTGTATTTACGGGTATTAGTGATGCAGAAGATCTGTTTACAAAGTCTAAATGATTTCTGATAATCTGGTTCTGCAGAGAAGGTCAAAATTGTACAGATGGACGCTAGACAAAAGTTCTCAGAAAAGCTCACAAAAGCTTTCAGTTAAGGTGAACTAAAAAGAGCTAAATTATAGCATCATGCATTGAGAGAGAACTCACAGAATTTCCCAGACTGTGACAGTTTACTGGACTGGAACCAGCATGGGAAGGAAAAGTGAATCCTGGCATGGATCCATTCCATTTGATGTAAGATGAGCCACTACAACAGACACCGCAAAAGGTTGTATGAGGAAGTGAACAGATCCTAAGGGGACAGGACATAGAGCCACACATGTAGCTATAGCTGTTGGTCACTTTCATATACTACCTAGGAAGTTTATTTTTGCAAATGTAACATTGCAAAGAGTTCAGTAACAAGAGGCCCATGGGCCACATTGCTTACCTGAGTAACGACAGCCATTAAAAATCAGTTTAAATTATGGAGTCAAACAAACTTTCTGAACAAGGTAGTAAAATAGACTTGAATCAGCACTACCTAAGGGTTATCCACACAAGATTCAGCTTGTCTGGTTGATTAGTTTTTGAGAAAAAGATTTTTTTAAAAGTTCAAACACAACACCCCCCCCCAGCAATCCTACCCCACCTTTCCTACCAAGGATTATGATTTGAACAAACTTGAATCTTCCTACCTAAGGATGTTTCCTCACAAGTTACAAATTGTCTTGCCAGTTGGTTTTCGAAAAGATTTTTAAAGACTTTTCTCTATATAGATTCATATGTAAAAATTCAATCCCCCATTGTGATTCCTGACTCCACCCTTCCTGCAGAGATCATGATATGAACAACCTGAAAAAACACTTCCTAGGGATGCTTCCACACAAATTACAGCTTTTTTGGCCAATTGTTTATCTTTTATAATTTCTTTTTCAAAAACCCACAAATTTTTAATGATCTATTTTTGATGATTTTAAATCTTTGATGATTCTAAATGATCTCCCCTTTAAAAGGGACCTGGCTCTTCATTTGAACAAAATTTAAAATTTGATGCTTTAAGCCAAGTTTGGTTGAAATAGGCTCAGTGGTTCTAAGATTAGATAAAAATTAAAAGTGAAATATTTAAGCAACAACACCAACAGTGACAATGACAACGATGGACAAATTTTGATCTGAAAAGCTCGGCTCAGGTGAGGTAAGAATCACTTAAACTCTGACCCCAATCAGATAATAGACAATCGCAAGCAAGAATTTCCTCAGTCATGAATATGCACAATACTTTTAAATTTTGGTCATAAAATCAAATTAAAAAAGTCACATATTTGCAACTTTATTAGGGAAAAGAGTATCAATTCATTTCCCATATAACTCAATGTAACTAAACACCCCTGGCTAGTTAAGTATTTTACTTAAAGATGTATGTCTTTGGCCACATCTGAAAGTTCACTATCAAAAAACAAGAGGCCCATGGGGCCACATCGCTCACCTGAGCAACAATGGCGTTCAAAAGATATTGTTTCGTATGGTCCCTCGGATGTGAAGAAGAAAATTGTACCTCAATGTGCTCAATTCCTCAAATTAAAAACATTCAAAAATTTTATTTGTCTTCTCCATTATAATTAAATGACTGTTATTTACTTCGAGTACAAACCAGGATAATTTTCCGCTGTAATATTTTCTTAGGAATAGCGATAATTACTTTATCCCCGCAACAGAAATGTGTCAGAACTATGGAAACTGTTTTAAAGATGTCGTTTTTATTAACCCGTGTCTGAAAAACTATCAAAATTGATGTAGATTTCACATTATTTATTGTATAAAGAGGGGGCCCCAGAGAGTAGGTTTATACAGAATATCATTCTTTATTTTGTTTGTACAAGTATTTAACATACTCTAATTCGACATATAGAATTTCCAATGTTCAACCAAAATTTCAGCGTCAATCGTAGAATTATAAGCAAGATGCATAGCTCACAGTTCGCCTAGGTTTGAGTCATATTTTTTCCACATGAGTTTATTACATTCAGCTTAAGATTTTTAACTTGGTATTTCCTATCCAGCATTTAAAATGGAAAAAAAGAATGGCCTAAGATTTTCAATTCTTTTATTCACTCAAGACCGGTTCAATGGTATTTGAGGTTCAAAATCAGTTTATACAAATGTACACAAACACAGTCAAGGATCACATGTACAGTAGGAGTAATAAAGACGAAATCAGCAATCGTCAATTCCAAATACGCATTATTTTGCAGCAATATTTACAGCAAATACAAATATACTGGTCCATCAAATATCCTGAAATTTTAATGAGATTGGCAGATTAATAACTGCCAATCTTTTGTTTTGCCCAGGCCAAGTCTTGTCTACCCATTTACCGGATGCCGAGCCCGATTGAAACACGCCTTTCCTTTATTATTATTTTCGCAATAACCCAGATTTGAAACAGAATTAGACCTTAATTTTTGCAATTTATATTTTCCTTCCCATAAGGATAATTTATGCTAAGCTACGTTGAATTGGAATCAGTAGTTCTTGAAAAGAAGATTTTCAAAATTGCACCCCCCTTTTTCTACAGTTTCAAGGTTTTCACCGCTTTGAATACAGATCGGACTTTTATTCCTGCAATCTATATTCGCCATCCCATAAAGATGCTTTGTGCTAAATTTGGTTGAAATTGGATAAGCGGTTTTAGAGAAGAAGTTCAAAATGTAAAAAGTTTAAAGAAGGACGGACAGACGGACGACGGACAAAAGGTGATCAGAAAAGCTCATTTGAGCTTTCAGCTCAGGTGAGCTAATTACTAGCAATATATAGGGTCACATGGCATTCATATGTCAAAATTGAGCTTGTTTACAACTTATCAAATTTAAACAGTGATAAATTTACTTTAAAATAAAAATTATTTCATTTATATATCTAGCACATCACCTAGCCCTATCTGTTTCTGCTCAGCTAAATCTTGTACAGTGGAGCCTCAGTTATCCGGACGCTTTCGTTCCCAAGTCCAATCGTCCGGATAGGTGAAGCGTCCGGATATCTGAAATGTGTCTATCGTTGTCATGAATGATAATGTATTTGTATACAATGGCTCCCAGTGTTGATACTAGGTTTTTTGCCTTTCATACCATATAGCAACATATGCTAGAGTTGTCTGTTGATATGAACGTTTTTAGATATAAAGAACTTTATTTTATTATTTTGTCATGAAATATTAACCGGACAATAATGATAACCATATCTAGCTAAATTCTTTGTGTCTCAGTGTGGTATGTGTGTGATACACTGTTGTTCGCAATTTTCCAATTTTTGAAAGTGATTTGGGATGTCAGTGTGTTTATACAAGCTACTCATGAGGGTCTTGCACGTAAAAAAGGTGTGAAACTTAATTGACAGGGGAAATCTTTTGTACTGAGTATGGTATCATGAAATTTTACTGTCCGGTTAAATGAAGCAAGATTAGTAGTAAAACGATGTTTTGTGGTAAAAACAGACCGTCAAGATCCGGAACACAGAATTCCGGATAAATGAGAGAAAATAACGTATAAAAAAATCTGTTCCCAAATAAAATCGTCCGTAAACTGAAGCGTCCGGTTATCTGGCGTCCGGATATCTGAGGCCCCACTGTATTAACAATTCTAAGGTGTCAACATCCAAGTGCATTAGTACCCTCATTCTAATACTAATCATTTTACTCACCTCAGAATTTGTCAAATTTGACTTTTTCATTAACCTTATAAATACCTTATACATCATTGTGTATGAAACACAAGTCCGGGATTTTGATTTATATCTACGCTGTGCTCATCCGAGTATGAGACTCTCTCTCTCTCTCTCAGCAAGTACTGAAATGAATGTGGAATTACAGTGAGATCAAATGAATTGACTGCTTCTTATTAACTTTAACAAATCAAATACATGGACAATTTGAATAAATGTGTCTGTTATTATGTACTTAAGGTCAGACGACACGTTCCTCGAGAATCTTTTTTGTATCTCCTCGTAATAAAGAGTTCCAACAAAAATTTTTAATTTTATAATTACTTAAAAAATGATCAAAATATACTTGTATTTGGTTAGATGCCTAGATGGTCGAGTGGTTAGAACCGTGGCCGCTCTCTGCCAGAAGCTTGGAGGTTCTAGAGGTCGTGAGTTCAAAGCCCCGCCCGAGATACAGTTCTATTTTAGAGAATTTAGCTGTGGTGTAGATGTATTTATTTTCATATCAGCAATTCAAGTGTATTTTCAAGAAGATTATATAGGAAATTGCATATTCTGGTATTTCGCAGAAATGCCTGGTAAGGTACCCTAATTTTTTGCAAGAAAGCTTGTCAAAGTAGTTGTAAACCATTAACAAATTCCTGGAAAAAGTTATCTAAAATTGAGGAACGTGTCGTCTGACCTTAAGGATGAAAAAAATTGAATAAGATTTTTCAATAAGAATGGATTCCATTCAGAATTTAAAACAAGAGGCCCATGGGCCACATCGCTCACCTGAGGAACAATAGGTATGATAAAATCAGCTTAATGGAGTCATAATACAAACTATCTGGACAATGTACAACAATACATGTAGATCCTGTAAAAATATAATCTATTTTCCCCCTGCATATTCTTATGTATATAATCATTAGTCCCTTTTCTAACAGGATGATTTTATAGTCATATCACATGTTGAGTATTGCAGTTCTCAAAAACATCCTTAACAATTGTTTATATATGGGATATAAACCTACATCAAACTCTGAACCTTCTTGTGAGCCGAAGAATTGTCCTGGGGCCAAAGTCTTAACATTTATATAGAATCATCTGGCTGATTAGTGTCTGAGAATAAGATTTATAAAGATTTACTCTACATATTCCTATGTAAAACTTTGCCCCCCCCCCCCCCCCATTGTGGCCCAACCCTACTCCCGGGGGTGTCATTATTTTCCCAACTTTGAAACTACACTACTTGAGGATACTTCCACACAAGTTTCAGCTTTCCTGGCTGATTAGTTTCTGAGAAGAAGATTTTTATAGATTTACTTTACATATTCCTATGTTAAAATTTGACCCCCCATTAAGGCCCCACCCTACACCCGGTAATCATGATTTTCACAACTTTGAATCTACACTACCTGAGGATGTTTCACACAAGTTTCAGCTTTCCTGGCTGATTAGTTTCTGAGAAGAAGATTTTTAAAGATTTACTCTATATATTACTTTGTGAATTTTCGACCTCCAATTGTGGCCCCACCCTACACCCAGGGGTCATGATTTTCCCAACTTTGAATCTACATTACCTGATGATGCTTCCACATAAGTTTCAGCTTTCCTTGCTGATTAGTTTCTGAGAAGAATAGTTTTAAAGATTTACTCTATATATTCCTATGTAAAACTTTGACCCCCCCCCCCCCCCATGTGGCCCAACCCTACCCCAGGGGATCATGACTTTCACAACTTTGAATCTATACTACCTAAGGATGTTTCCACACAAGTTTTAGCTTTCCCAGCTGATCAGTTTCTGAGAAGAAGATTTTAAAAGATTTACTCTATATATCCCTTTGTTAAACTATGACCCCCCCCCCATTGTGGCCCCACCCTACCCCTGGGGTCATGATTTTCCCAACTTTGAATCTACACTACCTGAGGATGCTTCCACACAAGTTTCAGCTTTCCTTGCTTAATGGTTCTTTAGAAGAAGATTTTTGAAAATGTCTCAAAATTCTCATTAATTTCTGATTATCTCCCCTTTTAACTGGTATTACAGTAGTTTTGTAAAAGAAAGGTTCCACAATTTTGACATTTTATTACAGTTTAGTCATTGCAGTAATAAACAGAGCTGATAAACTGTAAAATTATTAGAAGGTAAAGAGAAGAACTAGGTACGGTCTCCTTAAGAATTGGCACGTTTTTTTTATGGGAAAAAATATATTGCGATTCCGATATGTTGTCCGCATATAATATAAAGAGGAGGTCATAATAACTTGTAATACCATGTTAGAATTGGCCCATTTATGCGCATGCGTAGGAAATGATCCATCAAAGTAATGGCGATATGCCATTTTATGGCCTTTTTACTGGTCAATCTGATGTAAATGAGTTAAATTGATCACCTCGACCTCGTCGCCCGGGATGATTTTCTGTACAAGAAGAATTAATTGCAACGTGTACATGTACTTATCCTGAAAGTTTCGTCCTGGGCGACATTGTCAGAAGGGTTCAAATATCAATTTTAGTTTTAGATAGTCGCTAATCGTAATGCAATTTGGAGTAACCACTTCTCGTATTTCGTCTATTGAAGCAAAAATGAGATCAAATTTCGGTCAAATTTCGGTCAATAATCATCCATTTTTTTTTGTGTAAGAGCATTTTTATCTGTTAATTAACACAATAATAAAAACACAATCCAGATAAAACCGAGCCATTCCGACGAAGGGGATGCCATTTTGGTTGTTATGGATGCTGTAAACAATGTTAATCACAAAAATGTTGAATGTCTTTTATGAACGGGGGAGGGGGGGTGTACTAGAATATAGAGCTGATGGGCATTATTAAACTTAAATATTTAAGCATACGATTCATTTTACTGATAAAAAAAAAATGATTATAAACGAATAATTGAATATATCAATATATATAAGTATTCAGGGTCTTCAGCATACCCTAGGTACATGTATAAGTTCTGCATACCAGCCCATTTTTTCTAAGTAACTTAAAGATATGGATTTTCAGCATGGGTTTAACTTAAAAATGACCCCCCTCCCCTCCAAAAAAAAAAATTCAGCTTTTTTAAATTTTACTTATTCTTTGTGAAAATAAAAGTCAGGGCAGAATTCAAACTCATGACCTGCAGGTTGGTAGATGGAAGCCATGTTGTGATGTACTTAAGCTGTCATAAAAATCATTCACAGGGTGTTGAGGATCCTTAGTTAAATCATTTCTAATATCTCTTCATGTATATTTGAAAAAAAATCAGAAATCAAATGTGTGTGATTAATACTAAGCTTATTAATATCACCTTTTGTTTTTTAAGGATGGATGAGAAACAATCTAGATGTGTGCTTTGAAATAGAAAGGCCCCTCCTGATGAAAGACGCCCAGCTAGTACATTTCTGTTAATATTATGCAAACATTTTTCCTTAAATGTTAAGTTCAAACAGATGTTCTCTGTAACAAGTGTCGTCATAAGTGTCGGAAAGTCAAAGATTCAGTGACAAGGGAATCTATGTTCCCGAGAATAGCTCCCCAAGAGGAAACAGAGGATCCAACATTTGCGTCACCCAAGCAGAAGCGTCCAAAACATGCATTCCCAAGTCCCCCATCTGTACCCTTGCCTTTTCCATCATCACCACAGAGCCATGGTTACTGCTTTGTTTGCAAGACACCAGGACCAAAGCTTGTGACTGTTTCCCATCATGTTCGGCTGTTAGTGTTTATAAGGAGAGAAATCATCATTCCATCTGGAGCAAGATGCTGTGTGCAACATCGGGAAAATGGTTGATGCCGCTATGCAGCAGATCAGGACCAATGAAAGCACAACGCTCAACAAAACATTCATCCTCAGTCTCATAAAGGTATCAACAATTTGCATGAAATCAAGATACATAATAATGTAAAACTAAAGTAATGATTAATGTTGATGAAGAGGAGAATTGTGATAGTGTTGATGACAACAATGATGATGTAGCATGTAAACGATGATAATAATTTCATTTTTTAGGACTTGCGAGAGAAGGCATTCCAACAGTCAAGGCTTGACTTTGATGATGAAAGCTGTATGAATGACGATGAGTATAGAGTGCTGACAGGATTTTCTCGACAGGAATTTCACGACATTGTATTGTCAGTTACCAGCATCAACTCAACTAGAAATCGGAGCAAGAGGACATGTATTGCCATCCTCCTGATGAAACTTAGATCAGCTCTTTCTAACAAATTGCTTGCTGTTTTGTTTCATAGGACTAAATTTCAAGTAAGAATTTTATAATTGATCAATATGAAAATAAAAAAATTTTAACATATTTTTACTTATGTTTTTTTTTATTATCTGATAAAGGAGATTTTCATTAATTAAATATGATGTATTCCAGGTTCGCCGAGCTATAGTTTCTGCATGAACATCACTTATGAGAGACTTTGTGCCACACAATCTTGGATTTAACCACATAACACGTGAGGAGGTGATCCAGAACCACACCCGACAACTGGCCAGAAATCTCATGACTAAAGACGTTACATCAAATCCAGCAATTTTGGTTCTCGATTGAACATATGTGTACATACAGAAAAGTTCAAATTTTGCTTTTGCTCATAGATCATATAGCATTCACAAACATAGGCCTCTTGTGAAACCCATGATTGTGGTGACAGCGACTGGGTACATTGTGTCAGTTCTTGGCCCCTATCTAGCAGACAGTAAGAACAATGACGCCAGCATACTGAGGCACATGATTTACCATAATGCTGAGGAACTCAGGAACTGGCTTCAAGAGGAGGATGTGTTTGTAGTGGACCGTGGCTTCAGTGAGAGATGCCCAAGATGTTCTGGAAGATGTTGGGATAAAGTTAGAGATGCCAGCATTTATGAAACTGGGATAGAAGCTGCTCTCAACTCTTGATTCTAACTTATCAAGAGTAGTGACAAAGGTAACTTGTAATACCGTAATGTCGCATGTATAACACACACTTTTTTTCAGCCAAAATTTGATCAAAAGTTGGGGTGCATGTTGTACATAGGACTAAAATTTTACCCCATTTTTCAAGCCGTGATTCTTGATACCACAGGAGTAGTGACTGCCGATATAGTGTGTAATGCAAGTTGTATGGATGTATACTAAATTTACTGCATCAGAAATACCTTATTCTTAGTTTTATTTCCATGTATTAAAATATTTATACTCTCTCAACACTATTTCTAGCATCAAAAATATTGAAATATCGCCAGTGCATTCGCCATTACGTAAACAGTCACCTGTTGACTCGGCGCGTGGTCAATGTTTGTTAAACAATTTCCGGTGTCAGAAGCATGCACCTGTCTTGTGTCGAACTTCACAGGGTGTTTTCAAGTGCATGAAGATTAGCGATTATTCTGATTTTGTTAAACTTGATTACTTCGTGTCCAGTTATGCAGTTAAACGTTATTGCTTTACATAGACACTGTTAAAAATACATCGATCATGTGTACGACTTGATAACGACGATATACGACATATATACGTTTCTTCAGAATGATTATTTAACAACAATCAATGAGACAGTTTGACTATAATTAATCAATTAAATCATTTCTTTTGATGTTGTTTTGGTTTATATCTGCAAACATTATTACTTTTAAGCACTAAGCTCAGTTGCTGGTATTCTCTACGTAATATGATGATCTTCAACTTCTCCACTCTCTTTACGAAGAGTCTAATGGTATTTGATACCGCCCATGTAAATCATGCCATCCTTTTTAAGTAAAATATAGTAACTTTGACTATAATGTCGCTTGGACCATGTTCCGATCACGAAATTACAATAATTGCTATGCTATGTCACGATCACAAAATTAAAGAGATTGCGCATGGATTATAAAATTATCATGAAACAATGACAGTTTGGGGGGAAATGGCGGCCGTTGATTTTGCCATTTTTTGGGTGCGTGTTATACATAGGACCTGGTGTTTTTTCGCCAATTTTTCGTCAATTTTGGGGGGTGCATATTATACATGAGTGCTTATTATACACGATACATTACGGTAGTACTTATTATTTTTTTAGAAATAATATACCTATGTAATTATACTATTGAGTTAATTTCAAAATATTTATTAATCTTCATGAACACAGGTAATTCAAACTGAATTGTGAATGTACATCTGATTGTTGAATATTTGAAGATTATTTTATACATGTATTTCTCACTCTTCAGGTGCGATGGGTAGTTGAAGCATGTAATGGACGCCTGAAACAGTGGCAGTATTTGTCCAAGACCTTGCCAAACTCCCAGATTCCATTCATTGGTGACTATGTTATAATAGTTGCAGCGCTCTGTAACAAGTATAGGCCTCCAATTAGTAGATCATCAGAAGAGGATGAACAAGCTGCTGCCAAAATGCTCCATCTTTCACAGAGAGCAAATACACTACAGGTACTTTTTATGTTTGTTAAATATATATATATATATATTTACATTTGCCAGTGTCTTTGCCTGGGATAACTCTACGCATCGATTTTATACTATATAACCCACAACTTCAAATGACACCAAATTGAGGCGCTAGCCAGGTTTGCTTATTTATATTTAAATATTTGATCGTATAATGGTTTAAAATTATATAAATATAAGTAACAAGATATCTGTGAGCCAATGCTCACTAGTGACACCCCCGCTCTGATGTGAATATGCAAAATAAGCAAAGTCAACATTTAACAGAAAGCTGGCATCCGATTGGTACAGAAATATATCCCACAATATGGAATGCCTAAACAAATAGTGTGTTATAAAAATAAAAAAATAAACAAAGTCATTATTTAACAGGAAGTTGACGTCCGATTGATACATAGAGGATATCTATATTGTGTGATTTTATATTTAACAGGGTATTATTTGAACTCGGAATAATTATTTAACTCGGAATTCTATCAAATTGTGATTTTAGGTGTAGTTGCTGTAGTTAGACATCATTTATGCAGTAATGATGATTTGTGCTGTAGAAGTTGGTACAATATATGTGTTAGAGGGTTATTTTTATCGATATAGTTCATCATATGCTAATTCAAGTTATCATTTGTAGTATACAAAATTATTTCTTTTCTATTTAGTATATTATGTGTTCTTCATATTTATTTCATTGAAATATTTCATTATATATTTTAATTCAATTCATTCATTATATGATATTTTTTCTTCTTTGTTTGTTTATTCATTATTGTTTGTTTGTGTCTTTATTGTTTGTTTATTGTGTCAGTAGAGTTTAATGAAAAAGGGGGGGGGGAGGGGTTAGTTACTCGAGTGCTAGTGTTAGTTGAGACATGCGCAGAAGGGTTAGTCCATGCCTGGCATGGACTAACCCTTTTGCGCATGCGTTAAATTCGAGTTTAGCTAATTTGGCCTAATCTGTAAAAAAAAAAGTTAGACCAACAAAATTACGATGTTTGTGAAGTATTACGCAAATTCAAAAGAATACACAAATTCCACTGCATTGTCAGATTTCCACCGATATCGCAAGCTGCAAAATGTACACACGTAATCACCTATAAACTTCCATACGATAATATAATACAGCCTCGAACATCGTCACCAGAACTTTATGTTACCAGAAATTAACACCGGTGTTGACCGCGATCATAATATCCACAGCAGTGTACAGATATACAGCCAGTATCTCGCTAAAACGCCACAATGTGTACACACAGCCATTTCCATTTACTTCCAGATGCAGACTACAGAAAATCATCGTCACTTTTCAATTTCTGACGTCACGCACTCGATATTTCCCGAACTTTTCACCCCAAAACTTGCTATGTAATGTTAGGTTATACTTTAAAATAAATAAAGAAATTATGTTACCAATGCATGTATCAATCGTCCGTGCTGTAAATAGCAAGATCGAGGCTGACCAAATTTAATTTTTATTCATATGGGAAAATTCCTGAAATTATGTTCTTACAGGCATGGTACACAGTGTTTTTAATCTGTAAATATTTATTTATTGTATAATTGGTTTCATTTTAACTATCTTACAATTTTCCTTTCTGATAGTAATGACATGTGTTTAGGATTAAGAAAAGAAACAAACCGTTGTGCATGAAAAAATCAATTAAAATTTTGAAATTTCAGGATCCACCCCTGTTTTTTCACTGCCGATAAAAGCACCGATTTTAGTGTGCAAGTTTGGCAAGATCCACATAAATATGACGTAGTAATGACTGTTACGTCATTTACCTAGAAGTTAAGTAAAGGACTATGTGCGGTATGGTCAATTATCTGCCCCCGATTTCAACCAATTTTTAAATAGTATCGTATAAAAATGAAATCTTCACAAATCATTGTAAAGAGGATGCCTATAACTTTAATCTTGATTTTAGTCATCATTGCTCACTCGCTGTTTATCTATGACGTCACCTAAATGACCTAATTCCCGCAAATTTGCAAACAAATGAAGATATTCTCATTTTTGCTCTATATTTTGCATTCGGAAGTATAGAGCGCAGGTCTGCTCAAGTGCGATTTTAACATATGTTTTTCTTTAGAGAGTAATACATATCATACTAAAAAATGGTACTTGAGCAAGCCTGCGCTCGATGTTTCCCAGTCGAAAAATCATCGGAAAACACCCATATTTTGCCACAAAACATCAATTTATCAAAATAATGCAATATTCATGACGTCATTTCTACATTATGACGTCACGGTGGTGATAACCTTTTACACCTTTATTTCCAATATGATTTTAACTATCTTTCACCTTATTTTAAAGCTCTTTCTAGAACTTTGATTTGGGGGGGCAAAAATTGCATAAAACTGCACTTAGTCCTTTTTCAGACTGATCAGTGCATACAGCTATTGAGAGAGAGAGAGAGAGAGAGAGAGGGTAAATATATAAAATAATTTAAAATACTACAATAAAGTTTTCATGAATATACTTTAGATACGTGTGTACTGTAAAAGATGAATGCACGACGTGTATATAATGATACGGGAATGCATATGTGTCTATAATCGTCACAAATTATACTGTAACAATTACGTATACTATTGAAATTAAAGCATTTGCAAACTCATCAACCATGCTATACACGTTGATATATGAATACAAATCAATTTGGTAAAAATCAGATTATCGATTATATAGTACCATCACTACACGTTCAGCGACTGTAGAAAATAGTGCTATACATACACATACCTACATGTATTATAAGCACTGACAAGCGTTTTATAAGCGTATTGACAAGTATTTATCAACATTGAAGTGAAACGACTTATACATGCATTTTATAGTCCAAATTAGCTGTATACGTATCTGCTCTTTTTTCAGATGAGATGTTCGATTACAAACGCAACATATTCTCTTATTGTAAATTTTTACGATAGAAGCCTAATGATTCATTTTTCAGAGGCTAAACGATATCAACTTGAAACTACGATATAATACGAGAACTTGCAAACAATTCTATTGCCGAGCGTTATCTTGTATGAAAGGAAAATAGTTATAACAGCACATAGAGCTTCTAATATTCAGTGTATTGTCGGGAGAAATCTTCAAGCCAAAATTCAAAACTTCAACATGATTGCATTGAATAAAACCTGCAGTCATACATGTACATGTATACAATACAATTAATAAATGAACACGAAAAACTGATCAGAACAACGGTCATTTGTGGACAATCCTGTACATCTTAGGTCCTGTCTTGGAACGTTCAAAATTCCAGTATCACGCATCTTACGTTTGAAAACCATGTTCATTCTATTGTCCGCGCATTGCATGTGATATAGCTCATAATGATATTTTATATATGCAACCCCCCGATTTTCCTAATTTAATGAAATTTGTTTGAATGCAATCCTCCTGAATTTCCACGTTGATAATTATCTCGGTGAAGGGAGCAGACATCGTTGGAGAATTTTAACAGGAACTCTGCTTAAATTTTCTGTGCATTGTGTGATTGTGTGCATTTTAAATGAAACTATGAATATGCTTCAATACATAGATCGTGTATATTCATGAAACATGTATATTATATATCGTGCAGATGCGGTCCAAAGGTTGTTGGATAATGTAAAAAATGTTTTACAAAAAACGCGGTTAAAATTATTCCCTACCGTGAAAAAGGTTTTTAACAACTCTAACAGTGATGCATTATTTTTTCAAAGGTTGATGAAGGTTGCAAACAATCGATAAACGGGGCGTGTAATTTCAGTCCTGTCAGTTTCTACAGAGCTATGGATGTACATTCAATTTCCGTAAGAAATAGAATCATCATCGTTAACGGGTTATGTAATTTTTCTACAATGATCGCTACCTTCATAACCCTGATTGAATCACCAAAGAAAGCATTTCATTGTTTACATTTACATCTTTTCTAAATAAATTGATTGTAAAAAGTAGGTAAAATTCACCCAATAATTGTTAATGTACATCAGTACGTTTGCTAATAGAAACAGTCATATTGTTTCCTGTGGGAATTTAATTAAGTCTGACATCATCAAGATTATCTCGTGCAGTCCGTGATTTTTCTATAGAGCTATAAAATAACTTTAAGTTTCCATAAGAAATAGAGGGAATCATATTCGGTTAATGTAAATATATTGTTTTGAAATCCCTTGTTCAGAAGAAAATGTTTTAATTCCAAGAAGATTGAGGAACAAGATAGCGCAAATGCCCATTTGGTTTAGTCGTAAAATACAATTTCAAGTTTATTTTTTTCCAACTAAATATACTTGATAATGTTATAATACAAGTTTACAAAAGTACAATTTCTAACTATATTCAGTTTTGAATATTTTAACAAACGATAAGGAAAAAAAAATAAATTATAAGGTTTTGGTGGTATCGAATCTACAACCTAAAAACCCTAGCTCTATAATGTTACCGAATGTCTGTGCTCTACTAACCACTGAGCCATTTCAGTCACAACAAACTCTATTGTTACATGCTATATATGCGACTTTAACCACGAATTTACGGACTTGTATTAATATTTTTCTAAAACGTTCAATTGTTACGATACAAAATGACATTTTTATTATAAAATATAGTGGGTCATCTCTCCACGTTTTTGTTGATTGAAATCGGTTTGATTTCCTTTACACCTTATATAGACTATGACAAAAATATGGAGATCAGACCCACTTTATGAAAGAGAAGGGTTGATTCTAAAAATGACACTATCAGGAGATTTTGACACGCATACGCCAGTTTAAATCAACTTATTCCAATTATTTAACATATTTAAGGGTTATAAAAATCGATGTTATGGTAAATATGCATTGTTTTCAAAAATTTAGAATGAAATTTAATTATGAGATTTATTGATATTCTATTGTATAGTATCCTATCTATCCTCAAAAAACACCCCTGCAAATGTTATTGTCATTCAATTTAGACCACGTGGTTTTATTTGACCCTTTCAGTTTCGCAGAAAAAAATCGTGCCTAGTGTTAATTGTCCTTTTCCTAGAATCTAGGTACATGTAATCAAATATAAAAACTAGACGTTTATTGATTTTAAACATTATCTTCATTAATAAGTGAATAAAATGACTTCTAGAAATTCTGCTGCTGCAACAACTGACATGCTAAGTAGCGATCCCCATTTAGGATTAATTTTCGATCCGCGCCTGACCTGGTAATACTCGATAGTGAAAGACTATACTATTTTAAGCAATCGCAACTTCTCGGGCCTTTCCGGCAGGCTCGGAAAAACACCTCGAATGTATTACCTAGGCGTAAATGACAACCCCCTTTTTATAGAACTTGATATAAATACAACACATTTCATGATCTGTTGAGATGTGAGCTATACTTCATTAAGGTAAACGATATGCACTAAAATATAACACAGAAGCGACATACAAGACTTTCTAGCCGATACTTATTTTAATGGGAAGCGACTCCATTTTGTATAAAATTCTAACATCCGGTGATGTTAATACATTCGAGGTGTTTTTCCGAGCCTGCCGGAAAGGCCCGAGAAGTTGCGATTGCTATTTTAAGCAGAATGTTACGATATACTCAGTTTTTATACAAAACAGACACCCATTCTTTATTTAAAGCATGGTATTGTGCACCAAAAGTATAAAACATGGCTATGATTTTATCAAGCAACCCAATGTTTACATTTTTAACCACGTGTAGGATAGTTTAACTCTTTTCTGGATAGCATCGTTTAGTTTAAATAACCGCTTGATGATAAAAAATGACATATATTTCAATAGATTTTCATGTTTTGACATAAATCAAAATAGGATGTGATATAAAAAAAAAACGACCAGTACTTACGTATTTTGAGATTATTATCTGAACACTTATACTTCCGCTCAAAATTTCACAGGAACTGAAGAAATCTCAGTGAAGTCTCGTGAACTTTCATTCGAGCAACTCTGGATTTCTCATATACTTAGCAACCATAAAGAAAACATTCCGAACATATTCGGAGGCGTGATATAGACAGTTTAAACGCCTTATTCACCCATATTTTTTATAACGCAGAATTCACACCGTATATAAGTTAAGTTGAAAAAAATGAAGCATGCATGCAAAATGCCAGTATATTACATTGACAAGCGTTCAATTTACACTAATCTGACATTTCCAAAATTACCTATCTAGTTAGTACAAACTTTTCCGATAAAATTCAACACAGTTTTATGTATAAGGTTGCATGTAAAAAAGATTAACATCAAATTCTTTAACTTTAATTTTTGGAGAGTTGATTTTTATCAACTCTCCTATAATATGCAGTTACTCTGGCAAACCGGAAGTGAAACAGTGTTTTGACCTATAGCTCGGAAAAGATGTGCGAAATTATTCAAATAAAACTATGAAACTACATATACTTGCCATGCGAAATAACATGTCGTTGATTTAAAAAAAATAAACAATGATCAATAAAATCAACTCCCGTCAGTACTTCTGTCTTCAGTACTTTGATTCCATTTTATCTGCAACACCTTTAGGAAAACATTGCACAGAAACTGCAACATCTTATTTTTGTTTGCAATGATCGCAATACCTATTCTATATGCATCATCAATGGTAGCATTTTATTGTTTAAAATTACATCCATCTTGTTATAAATCATTGAGTTATATTTTAATAGTAGGTAAAAGTACATGTATACATGCATGCAAATTATTGTTAATATACATGTACATCAGTGCAATATATAAAAGAACTAGCAGAGACATAAATAACAAATGTTATCTATGTCTCTCGAACTAGTCAAGTCTTCATAAATGGGAATTGAGGCTGGCATCATCGTTATTTAAAAATAGCGAATCTCGATAACTCGAACTCATGGGACCAGGCGACCGTTTCACCAACGCTCGCCTGGTGTAAACTTCGAGAGATCGAAAGTTCCGTTCAATTTTGTTCCGATCATTTTGGTTCAATAATTGTGGATAAAAAACATTAGAATCAAAATCCTTTCACCAGTTATTAATATTCAAATTTTACAATGAAAAATATGCTTGGAACTTTTTTGAAAGGTAAAATTTATCAAAGCGCCGGCGGGATTTACGTTGAAATAATGGAGGTGTCCGATGGATAAAATGCATGTTCCGCTGAGCGTGGAAGTGTCGGTGCCTTTGATGTTTTGTTCTTTGCAACGGCCTCGGAACGGGAAAAAATAAACACGGTGCTACACGGCGCATCGCGATGCAACACGATGTAACACGCGGTATTTACATGTAGCTGTTAAATGGCGGATTTAAGAATAACTAGAACTGTCCTAATGGGACTAATACCCCCGCTAGGCTAATTTCAAATGGGACAAATAACTGAATTGAATAATAAAGGTTTGGAACACATACCAAAAAAAATTTCTAGAATTGTAAAAAAAATAAAAAAATTAGTTAACAAAGAAAAAATAAAATCAAAATTGTCAGAATTTCACTGTAAATACATATCTATAACAGTAATACATTTACAAATGTATGTATTTGATGATATATTTTCTTAATTTAATTGATTTAAAGAAAAACCAACAAAATGACAATAACCCCTCCCTTTGCAGTGAATAGAAATACCGGTAGCCAAGCAATGCTCTTCTGTTGATAAAACTTTCAATATCTTACTAATAAGAGTCTTGACAGATGCAATTAGTTGTTTCAAATTTTCCTCACTTTCTCCTATGGCACAATGGAACTCCATATCAGAAAATTGATCCCATAGGACTATGATTTTCTTTGATGAACTTGTTAAATTTAATAAACTCCCAAAACATTACCATAATTACCATACTATGTAAAAATATGTAAAAAAAGAAAATTTAATATTACAAACAATTTTAAAATTGCCAAAACACTACAATCATATCAGTAATTTTGAATTTCATTTAAATTAATGCCCAATAGGGTCACTTAATCAATTTACTTGACAAATAAATTTAAACAACCTCTAAAAATAGTTTAACATCTTTATTAATAATTATATTATTTATTTCCTTATAATGATAGACCTTTTGGTTTACATGAAACAGTTTTAAAATAGCCCCAAAACCATCACCCACTTTACAGATTATCAATTTCCCCTAAACACATGCTCCATCTGAACCATGGCTCAGATAATCGCTCCCTTGGGACAAATGAATTCAGCCACACTTGTCTTTGATGTTCTTATTAGCTCCTAAGAATTTATCATTGACAAACAAAAACTTTGCATTGTCAGTTCATAGAATACTTATAAAAAATAATTTTTTTTTATTAATTAAGACATAAAGACAAAAAACTTCATCTGGATGTATTTATATAAATATATTTAAGAGTGTTTTCTATTAATTAATTAATAAAATCTGTAAGGATTACCTCCCTTACTTTTCAACATTAGTGTACAATATATAGAATAAGGAAAATGAAAACTGTCATAAAATCATTAAATCTTGTCTGATCTTAAAAATAATTGCAGGTGCACATCTTCAGATGGTGTTCAACATATGTACAAATTTTCAAACTGTTCCATGCAGTAATAAAAAATTCTATAGGGGGGACAAAGTTGCGTCTACAGACAGACGGACAGACGGACAGACAGACAGACGGACAGACGGACAGGGTGAAACCAATATACCCTCCTAAACTTCGTTTGCGGGGGTATAAAAATATTTATTTATTTATGAGAGAAAAACAGAAATAATATCCCTCCTTTAAAACTACCAGACACGCAAAAATTAGACTATTACGGTGGATTGGTGGTTCAAATATTCTTTTTTAAGTAAACACTTTATTAATTTTATGTTTAAACCAAGTTGTAACTGTAATATGTGATCGTATGGATATAATTTAAATAGTGCGTAGAATAATAACTATATTGCATGTATTACATGTACATTGTATAATTGTTTTCCGTGATCTTTTCTCACTTACTCTATTCAAAGATATCTAATTAAATGGTTGATGAACAGGTATACTTTCTCAATAAGAATTATATTGCAAAATTTCATATTTAGCGTTGATTTTAAATCTTTTTTCTTTCTAAAATACATAATTGTGATGAACATGTAAAATCGGTGAATCTGCATCAAGAGTCTTCCGAGATCTTGTCGAAAAAGTTATGATTTATATTTATCACGCCACTTACAACATTTTGTTTAGACACCATCTGCTTCAAGAAACTTAATTGTATTACATTTCTTATTGTTTAATGATCGTCATAAGAGAGACAAATTAGGCAAACAATATTTCAAAAACATACTTTGAAACCCAAATATCTTATCATTAGGTCACTTTGGTTTTAAAAAATCCAACATTAATGTTCTTGTTTTAAAAATGCTGAATAGACTCATGAATCATGGACCAACAATTCTGAATTGACAAAAACATATTTTATTCATGTGATACTTGTTAAATTTTAAACTTTGACTACTATTTCTATGCCAAGTTGATTAATAGTAAAAAAAAGAAAAGAAAGAAAAATAAGGTTTTTTAAGGTGGTATGAAGCACCTGTCATTATAAATGTGGATAAGATCACACAACAATCAAAATAGTTTCACCGTTTTAGAACTTTTAAATTTCACAATATTTGACCAAAAAATACGTTTTAAAAACTGTTCAAAGGGAAAAATTGTAAAAGCCCCAGCGGAATTCGAACTCATGACATCACCGCATTAAAATATTGCGGGTCATTTTCTGGTACATGCATTTCAAATCAGTTGCTAAACTGGCACAGAACAGTCTGACAAAAAGATTGAATGTAATCCTCCTGAATGTCCACATTGATGATCATCTCAGTGAAAGGGGCAGACATCGCCGGCAATTCAAGGGTGGTCAAGTTGTTGATTTATCATCCAACGATGGAGTGCAGATGGATCCATATTTTCCTTTTATCAAAGTACATGTAAATGCACACACGATTTGTTTATGATTTTATAAAAGAATTAATTGTCAGGTATTAATAAGATACATTAAACCATTCCTTTTTCAATGCAATCACTTTCCGATGTAAACTTTTGATGCCATGATCAGTCCATGCAGCTTTGTTCGATAGGCCTACAAGCTAACCAATAACTGCAAACAGCACTGTACAAATTGTACAAGGGAGTACAGTTTACACTCTGTATGTATCGTGATTTGGAGGGGGCGCCCCAGGGGGATGCAGTGGGATACACGTTCTTATGGTATACTAGTATGTATAATACAATGGGCGCTTCGCGCTTTCCCATACGCTTCGCCTACATGTATAAGAATTTAAACCTCCTTTTAAATTAAAAATTGTTAGAAGTTGTTTGCATGCAAAGCAAATACTAGTAATACAAGTTTGTTACTGGATTTTGTAAAATGAATAATAGACTAAGCAAATATTATAGTTATACGTGTGTATATATATATATAGTATATGCATGTACATTGTACATACATGTATATTATCGTTATACATGTATGCACATGAAATCAACAAGATTTGTCTCGCATTTGAGCTAAGACTACTCAATCGGTGTATATTTCGCTTGAAACCAGCGTCATTTTCATTTTTTTTACGCAAGAAAAAGGTAGTTGCGTCCTACCGCAAGTCCAAGATCTTGTGGGAATGATTTTAAAGTCTTCAGTCAAAATAAAACGGAGGGGGAATAAAGTCATTAAAATAGTGTTGACAATTTTCATTTCTTGTCTTTTTTTTTCAGGAGCTCGGAAGATAAAAACTGAAACTGAACTTTATTTATTTCACAACGGTTGATAATTTATAAGCTATACAATTTAAATTAATATCTTTCATTGCCACGGATTTTAGAGCGAGGGGGTCATTGGTATGGGGGGGAAGCGGGAGTGCCTGGAGAAAACCCACATATCTTAGCGCGGGCGACCACCAAGAAAAAATACAAGAATGGTGGATTCATGTTTCTTTCTCCGGTAGCTGTTTGTAATAATTCTCTCTCTCTCTCTCTCTCTCTCTCTCTCTCTCACATGCATCGCTGTTAGTTTTCATCACTGATCGGATCTCGGATCCCAGCTACATGACGTAACAGTTGAACTACGTCATATTGAAGTTGATTTTGCCTGAGTTGCACACTAAAAAGGTGGTTTTATTGACAGACAAATGCATGGGCGGATCCTGATTTTTCAAGTTTTAAATGAAGGTTATTGCATAGTGGTTCGTGGTTTTTCTAGAACCGTGACCTTACTAATGTCGGCTATGATGTTGAGTATCCCCTGTTATAAAAAATAAATAAATATGATCGTTACGAGATGAACATTAACAGAATAAAAGCATATTACGCTTTACAGCACTTATGTACTAAAGCCTTGTATTAACTTTCGTTTTCTCATTAGAATCAATAACTACATCAGTACTGAATTATGATTTTTGCTTACAAGTTTAATTCAGTGCAATAATTATAAACGCACTTCTTCGATATTGGTAGGCTTTGATATTTGTGCAGTGCCTGTACAGAAAAAAGTTCGGGAAATATCGAGTGCGTGACGTCAGAAATTGAAAAGTGACGATGATTTTCTGTAGTCTGCATCTGGAAGTAAATGGAAATGGCTGTGTGTACACATCGTGGCGTTTTAGCGAGATACTGGATGTATATCTGTACACTGCTGTGGATATTATGATCGCGGTCAACACCGGTGTTAATTTCTGGTAACATAAAGTTCTGGTGACGATGTTCGAGGCTGTATTATATTATCGTATGGAAGTTTATAGGTGATTACGTGTGTACATTTTGCAGCTTGCGATATCGGTGGAAGTCTGACAACGCAGTGGAATTTGTGTATTCTTTTGAATTTGCGTAATACTTCACAAACATCGTAATTTTGTTGGTCTAACTTTTTTTTTTACAGATTAGGCCAAATTAGCTAAACTCGAATTTAACGCATGCGCAAAAGGGTTAGTCCATGCCAGGCATGGACTAACCCTTCTGCGCATGTCTCAACTAACACTAGCACTCGAGTAACTAACCCCCCCCCCCTTTTTCATTAAACTCTACTGACACAATAAACAAACAATAAAGACACAAACAAACAATAATGAATAAACAAACAAAGAAGAAAAAATATCATATAATGAATGAATTGAATTAAAATATATAATGAAATATTTCAATGAAATAAATATGAAGAACACATAATATACTAAATAGAAAAGAAATAATTTTGTATACTACAAATGATAACTTGAATTAGCATATGATGAACTATATCGATAAAAATAACCCTCTAACACATATATTGTACCAACTTCTACAGCACAAATCATCATTACTGCATAAATGATGTCTAACTACAGCAACTACACCTAAAATCACAATTTGATAGAATTCCGAGTTCAATAATTATTCCGAGTTCAAATAATACCCTGTTATTTGCTTTATCCAACGAGTTGAAATTGTGTATATATTCGTGAGGCTTGCCGAGCGAATATAACCATTTCAACGAGTTGGATAGAGCAAATATAAAATCACACAATCATAGATATTCTATTTATCTCATACAATTTAATTTATATCATGAAGCTTTTGAGACAGTCCCCTATATATGACCCGAATTGAATTTTCAAAGATTAAAAGCGATGATGCAATGTCGTGTTATCAATTATTGTTACCTTGCGCAATACAATTTAGTACGTCATATCTGAGATAAATTCTAACTCTTTTAATGTAAAGTTTCACTGAAATAAGCCTTGAAATAATTTTTTAGCTCTGAATAATTTTTCTTAGAGCTTATTCACTTGATTAAATGGAAATACTGATCAGTCAGAAGACTTGAATATTGTTGACATACACGAAGTTGCGAATGCTCGTTAGTTTGAATTGACTCGAACGAGGAACCTTTGTTGAGGCTTTATAAAACAAACACTAGCCTTATTATTAGAAATTGACAAAAGTGAATAAGTCCTTTGAAACATTATTTCGGTAAGTTCTTGATAAACACAACCAGAGCGCTCTGTTTTTATCGCGTCTTTAGGATGGACACTTTGATAGATAACGTGATTTGCAGTTTTATAAACTTCCCAAAGCAAATTGAAAGTTGGAAGGGGGCTAAACTTATCAAAAATCTTGAAAAGCACAGAAAAAAGGGTCTTGTAGTAAAGATTATCTGTAACTTTGCAAAAAAAGTGGGGGGTAACCCCCCCCGCACAATATCCCCCCGTTTCCGACGCCTATGCTACGCAATTATCAGATTATGTGTTTTCCTTCATATTTTTAAGTTAAATCTTTCACAAAATCCATTTTAAATCAATTTTTATTATATATATGCTGTAGTTATGTTGAAAGTACTAGCAACTCTCCGAAAATAGGTCACTGAAGCGTTGAAGCGAGGGGTAGTGTCAAAAATAGTTCGGACTGGAAGTATTTGATATAGCATCACCCGTGTGATATAGCAAAGGTTTATCACACGGGTAATATACACCACACGTATGAGATAAAAAAAATATATCCCACAATATGGCATGCCAAAACAAATAGTGTGTTAAAATTTCAAGCATCTGCGATAAATAGTTGCTGAGAAATCTCTGACGGAAATTTGTTTGAAAATTTTGGCTAAAAATAAACAAAGTCTTCATTTAACAGGAAGTTGACACCCGATTGGTACAAAAATACATCCCACAATAAAGCATGCCTATACAAATACTGTGTAAAAATTTAAAGCACCTGCAATAAACAGTTGCTGAGAAATCTTTGACAAAAATTTGTTTGAAAATTTTGGTTAAAAAATAAGCTAAGTCGTCATTTAACAGGAAGTTGACGTCCGATTGATACAAAAATATATTCCACAAAATGGCATGCCAAAACATATCGTGTGTTAAAATTCTAAGCATCTGCGATAAATAGTTACTGAGAAATTTTGACGGAAATTTGTTTGAAAATTTTGGCTAAAAATAAACGAAGTACTCATTAAACAGGAAGTTGACGTCTGATTGGTACAAAAATACATCCCATGATTAAGCATGCCCATACAAATACTGTGTAAAAATTTCAAGCATCTGCGATAAACAGTTGCTGAGAAATCTTTGACAAAAATTTGTTTGAAAATTTTGGATAAAAAATAAGCAAAGTCGTCATTTAACAGGAAGTTGACGTCCGATTAGTACAAAAATATATCCCACGATATGGCATGCCTTAACAAACACTGTGTAAAAATTTCAAGCATCTGCGATAAATAGTTGCTGAGATAAATGCGACAGAAATTTTTGTTACGGATGGACAGACAGACAGACGGACGGACGGACAGACAGACGGACGGACACACAAGGGTAAAACAGTAGGGATCATTCTTTGAATATTATGAGGTGATAATTTGGTCAGGGCATGATCAAATCTATCATAAAGCCCTTCGGGCCTAATTGGATTTGATCATGCCCAGACCGAAATTATCACCTCATAATACTCAAAGAATGATTCCTTAATATTCCTTGAATAATTTCGTCCATGTAATGACATGCTTAAATCTAGATGTAGGACAAATTCTGACTTTTGTCATATATATAATTAGGTTTTTTTTTACAGGAATGTGTTGAAGGTGAGGGACTGGATAGAAGAGGAATGCGTTGGTCAAAAGTGGATGTGGAGAATGTAGCTCCAGATTTTCCATGCTATGATGAAAGTGAACTGCGCCAACTTACGCTCGGGGTATATCAGCTGCGCATGGCCCTCTCCTATGCTCAGGAACACACTGACGCAGAAGGTGGATTTGAAATCCTCATCAATGACAAGATTCCTGGATTGTTATGCGCCAAATTTTAAAGCAGACATATATCCGAAAAACAGTACAGATGCTGGGTCAGTTTCTGTGATGGAGTGGTTGATGGATGGTTTTGCAAATGTAAAGCTGGCACCAGAGTTGTTGGGATGTGTGGCCATGTTACCAATGTTATCTAGTATCTCTCTTTTGGACGATATCAGAATTCACTAAAGGGGGTTCGAAACTGGACTGCAACACTGGAAGACGCCTCTAACATCCCTGCCATCATTCATGAATCGGACAGTGATGAAGATGAGAATTGTGTTGAAGAGTGAGAGAAGAAAGAGGAAAGTAAGAAAGAACTTGTTTTGTGTACGAGAGAGAGAGAGAGAGAGAGAGAGAGAGAGAGAGAGAGAGAGAGAGAATACATGGTTGGAATTGGTTTGCCTTTGATTTGAACTTTTGTTACCAGGGTAGTTGTCATTATTTGTGAATTTAAGTGCTACATGTATAATGTATTTGTTATTCAATTTCCTTGTTCAATAAACTTGTTTTCTTCATTTTAGTGTCTTTCTTTGATTTTTTTAATTTTGATAGAAAATAAAATCTCATCATTTTTTAATATTAGTATTTATAACAATGAAAAAATCTTGAAAGAAAAAAATCAAGCGCAAAAAGGTCATATGCAATAAACGTATTAAGCCTAGTTAGTGGTTTTATGTTTTAGTTCAAATATACTTTTTTATAATCAAATATCCATACCATAAAATATGAAATAAGATACTATTTTTACTGTAAATGACTTTAAATTCTAGCTTAATGTGCTTTGTCAGGCAAAAATCTGCATTCCTGCGATATGACAAAGGCAACTTAACATGCAATTTTCAAGGGTTCTTTGTAATTCATGGAATTCAAATCTATATTCTATAAAGTAGAGATGTCCATTAAACATCTGATGCATTTTCATCAAATTTCATAACTGTTTTGGATTTCAACCAAAACATTACCTAGTTCTTCCTTGACAAAGTCACAAACCTAAAAAGGTAATTATTCTGGTTTGAGACCACAAATATGCCTCACAGTAAAATGACAAAGAATAATATTGTAATAATTTTACCTGCATCATAAAGAAAAATGCCTATCATGATGGATCAGATGGTTAGGGACTCTCTGTCAGCATAATAAAGGGACAAAATGACCTCATTGCCCTGGTGCCTCCACCTCCCAAGACAAAGGCAGCAAACAAATGAAAATCCTCCTAAGTGCACAAATGAGAGAAATTCAGTGTTACAACTCATGCATTATCGATACATCAATTTGGTATAGTACACAAATGCATTTTCAATTAAGGCAGTAACGTTAGCATTCGGCTTCATAGCTCTGGGCCTACGGCCCTAATTTTGTTCAGCAATGAGGGACCTCTTGAATAAAAGCTCATCAAATTGTTTCTCTCCCATTAAAATCTCATGATTTAAAGTCAGATTCGTTTTCCATCAAAATGGGTCTATATTGCAAAACTCCTATAATAAAATTAAACGTAATAATTTTTACAGTTTTGGAAAGGGTGTATATCAAACAATTCCAATTCTTTCCTTCAAATAACTTTGAATCTACACTTCCACACAAGTTTCAGCTTTCCTAGCTAATTAGCTTCCGAGAAGAAGATTTTTAAAGACATACTCTATATATTCCTATGTTAAAATTCAACCCCCCAATAAGGCCCTACCCTACCCCTGGGGATCATGATTTTCACATCTTTGAATCTGCATTACCTGAAGATGCTTCCACACAAGTTTCAGCTTTCCTGAGTACTTAGTTTCTGAGAAGAAGATTTTTAAAGATTTAAAGGTTAACTCTATTATATTCGTATGTAAAATTGGAACCCCCCACCCCCCCCCCCCCCCATTGTGGCCCTACTCCTGCCCCCAGGGATCATGATTTTCACAAGTTTGAATCAACACTACCTGAGGATGCTTCCAAACAAGTTTCAGCTTTCCTGCCTTATTAGTTTCTGGGAAGAAGATTTTTAAAGATTTACTCTATATATTCCTATGTAAAATTCAACCCCCATTGTGGCCCCACCCTACCCCTAGGGGTCAAAATTTTCACAACTTCAAATCTACATTACCAGAGAATGCTTCCACATAAGTTTCAACTCTCCTAGCCAATTAGTTTCTGAGAAGATTTTTAAAGATTTACTCTATATATTCCTCTGTAAAACATAGGTAATCATAGATTACTAAGCTCACCGAGACGGAGCATCACCCTTATGAGACATCACCTTCATAAGACCACCTTTATCATTTTATATGAAAATCATACTTTATGATCTTGGATATTCATGGATTCTGTTTTGACAAAATATCGTATATCATCTGATAAATTTTTTTATGATATTCATATGTTCATATGTTAATCAATGATATAAAATTAAATATTGCATCATGTCATATTTCTAATATAATATATATCATATAATAAGTAAAATACCGTAATAAACAATAATGAGATTTGATATTGTAACGTATGATATGACATTGTATTGTCTTATACCTTATTGTATTTGATCACATAATACAATATCATAAAATATAATACAATATAGTATCATATTACAATATCATATTACATAATACATCATAACACTGAAACATGATATTATATTGTATAATATAGAATGATATTGTATTGAATGACACTGAAACATATTTAATACATTATATGATATTATATCATATAATACAATATAATTTGATTCCAACATTGTATCTTATCAAATGATACAATATTATGTGATATGGTAAAATATTATAAAATACATTATTATATTATACGTATTGCATCATATGACACAATAAAATATATTACAATATCATATAATACAATTTCATGTGATATGATAATATATCATATAAACCAATATCATATCATACAATATCGTATAATACAATATATTAATATAATATTACAATATCATATAATACAATTTCATGTGATATAATTCTATATTACTGAAACCAATATCATATTATAAAATATTGTATGATACAATATTTTAGAATATACAATATTGTATCATAGGATACAATATAATATTTTGCAATATCTTATGTAATTGTATCATGTGATAAAAATAATAAATTAAAAATACAATATAATATTATACAATATTGTATCATAATATACAATACTATACATAACAATATCATGATACATAATCATATCATAAAATATCAAAAAAATTGATACAATATCATATCGTATCGTATAACTTTTTACAATATAACATATGATATCATATTGTATCATATCAAACAATATTGTTTCATATCATACAATACTTTATTATAGGAATCATGTTATATCATTTATCAACAAACACATCTATCTATCGAGGTGGTTTGATTGAGGTAGGAGATTTCTTTAGCATCCTTGATAACGGAGATCAGGCTCTGCTTCTGAAGCAACCTCTGCATTTAATTTATAATAAAGTTAAATCAACTATGCAAGCTATCATCTATAAAACATGTGACCTGTTCCAAAAAACTAAACCTCATCCAGCATCCGAAACCTATGGCTCAGATTCAGCATTCAAGCCCATCAGGTGCATTTGTATCATAAGACGCATCATCCATGCAATTTTGGTGAAGTTTGGACCAGTAATAACTAAGATATCATCATCAGAGGGCACTAGCAATTAAAACCTTAACTTCCTCCAGCATCCGCAACCTATGGCTCAGATTCAGCATCCATGCCTGTCAGGTGCATCTGTATCATAAGACACACCATCCATTCAAGTTTGGTGAAGTAACGACCAGTAATAACTAAGATTTATTTTTTAGCATCCTTGATAATGGAGATCAAGCTCTGCATCTGAAGCTACCTCTGCGATTCATTCATATTACAGTTAAATCAACTATAATGCAAGTTTGAAATAGTACTATCATCTATTAAACATGTGACCTGTTCCTAAAAACTTAAATTTATCCAGCATCCGAAACCAGACTATGCATTCAAGCCTGTCAAGTGCATCAGTATCATAAGACACACCATCCATGGAAGTCTGGTGAAGTAAGGACAAGTAATAACTAAGTTATCATCATCAGAGGGCACCTGTTTCAAAAACTTTATCTAACCAGCTCTTAAAACCTTAACCTCCTCCAGCATCCGAAACCTATTGCTCAGATTCAGCATTCAAGCTTGTCAGGTGCATCAGTATCATAAGACGCATCATCCATACAAGTTTGGTGAAGTTAGGACCAGTAGTAACTAAGATATAATCATCAGAGGGCACCTGCAACAAAAACTTAACCAGCTCTAAAAACCTTAACCTCTTCCAGCATCCGAAACCTATTGCTCAGATTCAGCATTCAAGCTTGTCAGGTGCATCAGTATCATAAGACACACCATCCATGGAAGTCTGGTGAAGTAAGGACAAGTAATAACTAAGTTATCATCATCAGAGGGCACCTGTTTCAAAAACTTTATCTTACCAGCTCTTAAAACCTTCACCTCCTCCAGCATCCGAAACCTATTGCTCAGATTCAGCATTCAAACTTGTCAGGTGCATCAGTATCATAAGACGCACCATCCATACAAGTTTGGTGAAGTTAGGACCAGTAGTAACTAAGATATAATCATCAGAGGGCACCTGCAACAAAAACTTAACCAGCTCTAAAAACCTTAACCTCTTCCAGCATCCGAAACCTATTGCTCAGATTCAGCATTCAAGCTTGTCAGGTGCATCAGTATCATAAGACACACCATCCATACAAGTTTGGTGAAGTTAGGTCCAGTAGTAACTTAGATATTGCTATCAATGGGTACCCGCAACAAAAACTTTAACCTGCTCCAAAAACCTTAACCTCCTCCAGCATCCGAAACCTATAGCTCAGATTCAGCACTCAAGCCTGTCTGGTGCATCAGTATCATAAGGCACACCATCCATGCAAGTTTGGTGAAGTACAGACCAGCAGTAACTAAGATACTGCTATCAAAGGGCACCTGCAACAAAAACTTTAACCTGGTCCAACAACATTAACCTCCTCCAGCATCTGAAATTTAGGACCCAGATTCAGCATCCAAGTCTTCAAGTCCATAGGTAGGTCCAGATGCATCATCCATGCAAGTTTGGTGAAGATAGGACAAGCAATAGCTTAGATACAGGACCTGCAACAAAAACTTTAACCAGGTCCGGACGCCGACGCCGACGCCGAGGGTATAGCATAAGCTCTCCTTGAAATTCGTCTCGGTGAGCTAAAAATGACCCCCAACTGTGGCCCCATCCTTCCCCTTAGGGTCATGATTTTCATAACTTTGAATCTACTCTACCTGAGGATACTTCCACACAAGTTTCAATTTTCCTGGCGAAATGGTTCTTGAGAAGAAGATTTTTAAAAATTTTAAACAATTTTCAAATTTTTTTAATTAACTCCCCTTGAAAAATGGTGTGGTCCCTAATTTTCACAACTTTGCATATCCTTTGCCTAAGGATGCTTTCTGCCAAGTTTGTCAAAAATGCAAAAAGTTTAAGGACAGACAGACGACAGACAAAATGTGATCAGAGGAGCTCACTTGAGCTTTGAGCTCAGGTGAGCTGATAACAAAAACTAATAGTCATATTTTGACTATACACACAATGGTAAGAGAAGAGATGGTGGGTTAGGTGTGACCTGTGGATACATCTTTCATTGAAATTTCTGAGCAGATAAAATAAAACAAGTGAAAAGCTGTCAATGTGACAGCAAACCAGGTTTTCCTTTATGTGAACTGTATCCATAATCCATGTCAACCCTGTATTGATAAACATTACCTACCGTATCCAGTGAAATGGAGTACCCAATTATGCAATATTTTGCCAAAAAATGACTAAGTTCAAAAGCTGGTATTTTTTTCATAAATTATCAGAAATCAAAACCTAGCAATATGCACACCCTCTGATATATGTACAATTGATCTGCAAATCTTGAAAACTGTAGGAGGAGTTATCCGTACAATGAGGGTACCACTTTTGCAGCCGCCCGCCCGTCAGCCCACCCACCCACCTGCATGCTATTTTCACTATTTTGATAACCAGATTTTTCCGTTGGAAAACCAAGTTAACAAATACATACCTTCCCCCCCCCCCCTTTCCCAGCCAAAACCCTTGCCTTACATGCAGAGGACAAGAAATATTAAATATTAAAGATGACATGAAATTTTTTTCCTAAGCATGCAGTTACAGACCCTGAAACGTGCTAATTCGTGCTAACCAGTTGCACGGTTCGGTTCGTTATGCTTTTTGAACGGTACGGTTCGCTTTGTGAACAGTATGGTTCATTTTGTGAACGGCACGGTACGCTTTGTGAACAGAACGGTTCGCTTCTTGCACTGTACGCTTTGTTAAAAATAGCTGCACGCTTTGTGAACAGTTTGTGCGCTTTATTTATGAGGTAGGCGTGGCCTAAACACTTTGATTTTCCTTGATAAAATTTTGCTTAGTTTTTGCTCGATCTACTTCAGCAAGGTGGTAATTATGACATATGATAATGATTTTTTTTGTTTATTATGTGATATATTACAAATGTATTTCAATCTTAGACTATTTAAAATCAGAACTTCCATCCGTTCCCCTGTTTTTGATACGTTTCGGGAAACATATACTCGGTGACAACCGAGAAGCAAAAGTAATTTCTATTTTTGATTAGTCTGTTATTATTTAATAATATTTAATTTTAGATAAATGTAATCATTAAGATAGATGTAAAGAACTGTTTGACTTTAATCCAACATATTTTTGTTAATTCAGTGAGTTGTCAATAATTTTACAAAGCATCTTAAGTTTTTATTTCTGTACATGTACTTGAAGTGAAGTCATTAAATATTTCTAATCAATTTAAAATTGCTTTGAAAAATTTGCCCCGACTTTATTCCGATATTTCTTTAGTTTCCTTTATCGTTGTCTTGATTCTCGGCTAGTTGTTATTTTTACAAGCATCTTTCTTTTTCTTTATTCATAATTCGTATGATCATTCTTTATTGCGTACTATTGTAGTACTACTGCCGATCAAATTCCCTTAGTGAATAGACGATGTAAAATTACACGCAGTTAATGATGAGATAAACAATGATTTTCAGATAATAAATCTTGTAATCAACTGTTATATAGTTTTTTGACACGAATTTTTATTCATTCAAATATTGACTCTATGATTTTCTGCACTTGTTCGTATACACAGATCATACCTTCAATTAACCTATCATCGCTTTTCTTATCTGAACTAAGATGGCGTGTATAATCAAAATATGACTATTTGTTTTTCCGTTAAACTATACATGTACATGTAACATATTTCTTACGATATGTACGCAACTGGATATACACAAGTCAATAGCATTTAATGGCGATATTTATATCTTACATATATTATATTATATATATTTCTGTTGAACAAGTGTCTGCTCTTCACTGTATGCATGCGATTTAATTAGCTGACGTTTTACAAATGCTGACTAACCTGTTCATAGTTTATTTACCTTTTAACACACATACTAGTTGTAAACAGGACACAGAAAAATATACCCGGTAATCAACAAATGAATGTTAAAAGTGTTAAATATATTAAGAATATATCTAGTAACAAAATTAATACGACAGCGAGGGAAAAAGACTCTGATCACCAGTACATGAGTAAGGTAATCATGAAGTTGGAAGGAAGTTATTGTTGAATAATTTCAAATAGGAACACTCTTTTTCATAGATATTTAAGAAAACAAAAAACAAGAACGTTTTCATTCGATTATTTTTTCTACCCATATAGGAGGAGCCAAGTAGCACACGGCACATGGGTGATCTGTACTGTTATACTTAAACTGATTGACCGGCGATCCTGTGATAAAATCCCCCTCAAATGACCAATTATACAAACTTATAGCAAAATAATATAGTTTTTTTTACATCACACATATTAGATTGAAAATAAATCTCCAAAGAGCTGTTTTTGTGCTTACATCCACTTGCAAAATTCCATTCAACTATTTACAATGTAATTATTCTTTTTTTTGGTACATTAACGTACCCGGTAAATGATATTTTTATCGCAATTTAATAATTGTGAAAATCCCGCATGTATAGAGTCGCTGAATTGTTCTACGGATCCACGCGCCGTTAGTCTTACGTGTAGTTGTTTGTGTACATATCTACAGACAGTTCTTTTGATTTTTAGAGATTAAAGCTGAACACCGCTCGTAAATAGGCACTGTCACAGAGATACCTGGTATATAAACCCTTCGATTTCGTTACACCCGATTGCACACCTGAACCTCGTGGCCGACATGTAGTATTCCTTTCGTGGTCTTTAGATTTTATGCATTTTTTTCTTATCTTATGTTCATTTTCTGTTCGTAAATAATGCATTGACCAATTTATTTGATGTTAGTATTCTCCTGGCTTCAAAAAGTGCGTAAAATTTGATAATTTCATCGCGACCGGGTAACACGGCGAGGCAAAATGTACGTCCACACAGGTGAGACCTCTACAGCGAAGTACTTTGAACTGTTTAGAGGTCTGTCCCTTATATAAGGGTTGTAGGGACAGCAGTGATTAAAGAGAAATATGGCGGACAGTGCCTATTTACGAGCGGTGTTCAGCTTTAAGAAAAGCGATGAAACTAACAAAGTAGAAGATATATTCAGACTCTACATACGATAGATTGTGATGAGTTACCTAACAGGTGTCCGTGGAAAGGAGTGAATACTGGCATCTCGTGTACACCTGTTAATAAAGCATCCAAATATACAGATTTAGTTGTAAAGTACAATAATTGCCAAAAAACAAAATAAGACAATAACACCTGTTGTGTATAGAACCCAAGATGAAAGACGCTGTTGTGTTTCTGATCAGCTTCTGTACACTTAAACATGTATCGCACGTGTGATTTTTGTTCATGTGAAATCACGACGACATTACCAGCTATGCGGGAAATAAAGTTGAAAGTTATTTTATGGATTGCGTGTACTTTTTTTTGTTCAATGCTTGCATTTAATTTATCAAAATTTTGTACATGTATTTATCTATAATTTATCATATAAGAGTGATTTTTTGGTTATTTATTGCTACATAAATAGCTGAAGTACAAATCACTCGAGTCACCGGAAATATGTGGTTGTCATTTACTACATGTACAGCACATCCACATATATTTGAAAACATTATATTAAATGTTTTCTTTTCTCATTTTTAATTGGTTTAAAGTTTAGTTGTAGATTAATTAACAAATCAAAAGGTGTTCTATCAAAAGGGTTTTTTCCGATAACAGAAAATAAGACGTTAAGGCAAGCTCCCGACATTTTAATCGGATTGTCAGTTACAACATCACGTCTGTGAAAACATTAACGTTGAAAGCACCGATAATTTTCTGTGTCCGAGTAACTTAAGTCAGCAATCTTTTTTTTCAATTTGAAAAGGATATAAAATTATATATTATAATATTTCAACCTTTTGTTTAGCCATAATGTACTGATTTCTAAACATACACCTTTTTTTTAATCTCTCTCTCTCTCTCTCTCTCTCTCTCTCCTGAGAAGGTAAGGTCCAGTATGTGCGTGTACCCAGTGTTTCAAACATTTCATAAAAATAATCAAAATAGTATAACCACGAATTGTCTGAACATTAAAAGTTTACAATGTTAAGGAAATCGGCAATGCAAGTGTTGTCGAAAACCAAAAAAATAATAACGGTCTTAGAAAGGAAATTAAATTAATATATTTCGTAACTGTTTTAATGTGAATAACAGTTTTAAATCTTAGTATGTGTTATTTAATCCCATATTAAAAAATCTAACAAAATATTGAACTTAACTGGTCAGCAATAATCTCCATCTGTATTTATCGAAAAACATTAGGTCAATAAGCCATATATGGAAGTTGCACGCTTATTGCACGGTACGGTATGCTTTTTTGTCTGTCTGGAGGCGGGTCTTGCATAAATTATCTTGCACGCTTTTTGCACGGTACGGTTTGTTTTGTGAACGGTACGGTTCGTTTCTTGCATGGAACGGTACAGTTTGTTTTAGAGGTGTAGTAGCAGGTTTTATGGTCGGTAGTTTTTATTCCGTGTTCTGTGTCTGTAGAGATGAAGATTTTTAAACTTAACATTGTATGTGCATTAACACTATATGCCCCCACAACCTGAACCCATGACCCAAGGCAATGAATTTCACAATTTAGGTAGAGGAGTTTGTGGACATCATAACGATGCATGCAGTTTTTTTCTCACATGTGTGGGAGTAGAGAAGAAGATTAATGAAAATTTGACTTTTTTTGCATATGTTGCCCCGCCTGTGACGCCCTGGGGGTGGTAGATCCATGAATTTCACAATTTTGATTCCTCTTACCATAGAGAAACTTCACATCAAAAATGGTAGCAATTGGCCTTGTAGTTTTCATGAGGAAGTTAAAAATGTAAAATTGTTACCGCACAACACACAATGCACAGACGCATGACGACGGATGAAGACCAATTGCAATAGGTCACCTGTGTGACTTTGGTGACCTAAAAAATGTTTTGAGTGGTCTGATATGACCTTGACCCTTGACCTTCAAACTTCATTCAAGATCACTGCACACCCTCTAGCCATAGAAACTCTATGGGTGAAGTATGAGTCAGATTGGACCACGGAGATAGAAGATATGCCCTGGACAGGGATTTTATATATAATTTAGCCATGACCTTAGCCTTAGACCTAGAAACATGTTTCAAGGTCATTATACTCTTTATCCAAGGGCACTCTGTGGGTGAGGTATGAGCCAGATTAGACCATGGGGAGAGAAGATATGATCCGGACAATGATTTTGTATATACTTCTGCTTTGTTATTTACCTTTGACTTAGAAACACAGTTCAAAGTCACTGCACACCTTTTCCCAAAGACATTTTGTGGGTGGAGTATGAGCCAGATTGGGCCAAGGGGAATGAAGATATGCCCCGGATAAGTGATCACAGACACACAGACGGATGGAGGGATTGACAGACAGACTAATCACTATAGGGCGCCTGCGGAGAACTGTAAAGATTATTCACAAAACATATCAAATGTAGACCTAATTCAGGCATTTTTAACTGTCCACAGTTTGGGGTATATTAATTAACATTTAAAATATTTTTGTCGGACTGTGTTTTGCCAGTTTAGCTACTGATTTGAAATACCAAAAAGTGACCCACAATATACTTAAGCAGTAATGTCATTAAAACTACTGTCAAAGTTGCTCCTTTAAAAATTGAAATATTTGTGACAAAGATCTGTCCCCTTATATAATCCCTTTCTGCGGATACCAAACAACTAGTTATAAACAAGCATTTTACAACCAAGTTGTAAAAAGAGAGTACACCAACAACAAATTATAAAATCATTAACATGGTTATTGCTCTGATAAAACACAGCTAAAATTCCAGGTAACACCTTGAATTGAGAGCAGACTATAATTGCTATCACATCACAAATCTCACCTATTTTTCTATACCTACTTTCCAAATGTGCACACCCACCCATGTAAAATGTAACAATTTCATATACAAGGGAGTTAAATTATTATTAAATTGATTTCAAACAATGACCTTGATTTTCTTACCTGTCTCAGATGTACAAAACAAAGTGGACAGAGGTGATTGGTAGATATATGGGTATAAAAGTCTCAAATTTCACCGTTGATGACAAGACAGCATTGTTTATTTGTCACTGTTGATCTTTATCAAAGGAGACTACTCCTGAAACAAGAAAAAAATTGCAGTCTAAATAAAAGTTACATGTTTCTCTTAAAGTCTCACACAAAAATATAAATTGACTATGTGTTACAGTATCTCCAACATTAATTTTCAAAATGTGCTTCTCATGTTCCTGCTGTGTATAAAGTTCATCAATGACATATCGTGCATGTATATTATTCTATCATGGGTAAATCCTATCAGGTTAATAGTTAAATCAATTTTAATTACAAGTTTTTCCATTTTATTCTATCAAGTTAATCATCTCTTGCCTTTTTATCGCAATTCTAGCAGAGGTGTGTACACGCTGCGACTGATGGACTGATGTGTTGAGTGAAGACACAATGCTGTCATTTACATAAGTATCAGGACTACAAAAACTATATCACTGCAATAATTGACTAAGAGTTCTCACAATAATCGCTTCTTGTTTTTTATGGTGTTAACATTTGTCAAAAACAAAGTTTGAACAGGTTCTTCATTTCATTTTTCAGCATAATGGTTCATCGATAAATTCAATCATTTTTGTGGATTAATTTAAGTTGAGAAAGTATTTATTTTGTTGTAGCCTTTTTCAAAGAATTTACAACTGATACTGACAATAACTAGAGGTAATGTGAGCAAGCTCACAATTGATACCCCCCACTAAGAACAAATCATAATTCATGTATTTTTTCTATTATAGAAAATATTGGATGAATCTATTTCACCGTCCATTGTCTATAAATAACAAGTACTCTATTTTTTAAACTGCTAATGCTAATATGAGTACAGAAACCAATTTCTATTCTTTAAATTCCATTTTATTTCAAGTTAACCGTTAATGCATGAGGACATTTGCATCCTTTTGTTAACAAACATGACCGGAATCAACGAAAATCCACATGTCAAGCAGCCATTTAATATAAACATTTTGAATTATTGGTATACTGAGCCCGATTTTTGTTCGAAATGTTTTTTCCACACACTTTTTTTTTTTCCAAATAAAAAAATATGAGGAAGGCCAGTTTCAGAGACACGGGGATGAGAATCTTAAAAATAATTTTATGTGGCCTGAAGACAAGTATTTTAACTTCTAATTATTTCCATTAATATAAGACATGACACAGACAAAAATTAAGCATTTTTTAAACAATGACTTTGAACTCTCTCAATTGACCTTTGGTCCAGGTCATGATACACCCTCAGGTTATAAGCAATCTTTATGTGAATTAAGAACTTCCAATATTTGTCCATAAGAAAGAAATGGACCGAACACGAATTTTGCACTTTTTCTGCCAGTGACCTTGACCTTGCCTGAAGGACCTTAGGTCACGGTCATGACACACCCTTATGTCAGAAGCAATCTTTGTGTCAAGTAAGAACTTCCAATGTTTCACCATTAGAAAGATATGGACCGAACACGAATTTTGCACTTTTTCTGCCAGTGACCTTGCCCTTGCCCAAATGACCTTGGGTCAAGGTCATGACACACCCTTAGGTCATAAGCAATCTTTGTGTGAAGTAAGAATTTCCAATGTTTCTCCATAAGAAAGATATGGACCGGACTCGAATTTTGCAGAGACAGACGGACAGACAAGGTGCTTCCTATATACCCCTGAAACCTTGTTTGCGGGGGGTGTAAAAATAACAAATTGCATTTTTATCCACTTCTATTAATCAATGGCCCACTTCTCTCACAAGGGTGCATTAGTTTATTTTCAAACATACACAAAACTTTTACGGCACAAACATGCTCAATTTTGGACTGGATTGTGATTACCGTATTTTCACGACGAATCGTCGATGCAGACGACTAGTCAAATTGCTCATTTTTAGCCAAAATTTTAACAAAATCCTACAATAAGTCAATTCAGATGACACGTCGATCTTATCACTTCAAAATGGCGTATAAAACTGCAGTAACATTATCAGTGTATGATGCCATGATGTCCCCGATATTGATACCAATTATTATTAATGATTAACATTTAAACAATTTTACTTTATACTTATGCATCATATTTTCAAATACTGGCAACATATACAAAGTCGCTTGCATTGTAAACAATTCCCGATATCACGTGCCATCATGTGCAAAACTAAACTTACTTTGACAGAAATATTTTATTCCCATGTATTAAAATCATCACCCACTCTGACCATCGCCAGTGTATTCGCCATTACGTAACCAGCCACCTGTTGACTCGGCGCGTGGTCAATGTTTGTTTAACAATTTCCGGTGTCAGAGGCATGCACCTGTCTTGTGTCGGACTTCAAAGGGGGTACTCAAGTGCAGAAAGCTTAGCAATTACTATGATTTGATGAAACTTGTTTACTTTGTATCCAGTAATGCAGTTACATGCTATAGTTTTACATAGACACTGTTAGAAATAGATCGATCATTTGTACGACTTGAAAATGACGATATATACGACATACATACGTTTCTTCACAATGTTTATTTAAACAATAATCAAATGGTTTGACTATAATAAATCAATTAAACCATTTCGTTTGATGTTGTTTTGGTTTATATCTGCAAACATTATTACTTTTAATTAAGCACTAAGCTCGGTTGCCATCCTTCTCTACGTATGATGATCTTCAACTTTATGAAATTCTTTAAGAAGTGGCAAATAATATTTAATACCGCCCATGTAAATCATGCCGTCCTTTTTAAGTAGAATTGTAAGAACTTTGACTCTAATATCGCTTGGGTCATGTTCCAATCACGATATTACAGTAATTACGCTTGGGTTATAAAATTATCATTAAACATTGATGGTTATTTGGGAAAATGGCGGCCGTCAATTTTCATCGTCTGTGCTATGCTCCGATCACAAAATTAAAGAAATTGCGCATGGGTTATGAAATTATCAAGAAACATCGATAGTTTTGAGGGAAATAGCGGCCGTTGATTTCGCCATTCTTTTTGTGCGTGTTATACATAGGACCTGCTGTTTTTTCGCCATTTTTTGGTCAACTTTGGGGGTGCGTATTATACACGAGTGCGTATTATACACGAGACCTTACGGTAACAATAATCAAAGAATTGGACAATAATTAATCAATGAACTATAATCACTCTTATAACTGTACTCTTTATATACACAGGGAGTGAAATTGCCGTATAGATGTCAGCCTTAGCAAGATTATTAGCACAACCGGGATCAGCCTACCGTATAAACAATAGAGTTGATAATTGCCGATAACGTATTTCAAGATTGATTTCGACCATAAAATATTTCTTATTTATACTTTCCACTAAGAACTCTTTACTAATAAAATACTAAAACTTTAAAACATTCCCCGGACCTACTGCAATATTTTTTTCCATTCAAGTTTGGTTTCAATTTTACTGTGCAATATTATCTTCCCACTATAGTGATATATGGAATCATGTGACAATGTGTTTATAAAAACGGAACGGTAAAACTTTAAATTGATTAAAGACAATGCACCATTGTTTAATAACTGTTATTAATATGTATTCTAGTGTTAACAGATGAGTGAAAATGATAATGATTAAAGATGAACATTGAATTCAACAACGTAATTTTCAATAACACAGCCAGCTCAAGATGATTAAAACCAAGATTTTTAATACTATTTTCTGACCTCAAGCCTTAGACAAGTCGATCAAGACGATAAGTCGAGTGTTCTGCTTAAGAGAAAAAAATATGCTCAAACATGCTACTCAACCTAAGATTGTAAAATTCAGATGCAGATCGAGTTGCCAATTTAAAAATTAACATGACTGGTTTTTTTGCGGAGCTGGTGATGATGTTTCAAAGATTTTCAATACACAATTATTATAAGTTAATATGCGAGGACATATGCTGAAAAACATCTACTGTTTCAAAGATTTTCAAAACTGGGACAATTATTGTAAGTTAATTAGTGAAGACATATGCTGAAAAAAATCTACTCGACTGGATTTCACAGCATGTCAATCCGAATTTTTCTGTCATTTTGCAGCAAGCTTTTTGTGATACAAGTTACAACTCATGAGATAATCTGCATATGGCACATTTTGAACAGTTACTTATATTCATTAAATAGTTTAACAGTTTATGATTGTTTCCATTCCAAATTAATTCTTCCAACCCATTTACTTAAACACCTTGACTCACGGTTGAAACCCAAATAAACAAGCATTCTGAGAGTATTGCATAAGCAATAATCGGTTTGTAGAAATTTGTGAAAAACAATGCACTGTTATGCAGAATATCATATCTAACCAACTTCTGTACCCCGATTCAACAGACCAACCCGATAACATACCCGATTGTAATAATACAAACAAGAGGCCCATGGGCCACATCGCTCACCTGAGGAACAATAGGTATGATAAAATCAGCTTAATGGAATCATAATACAAACAATCTGGACAATGTACAATAATACATGTAGATCCTGTATACCGTATATACTCGCCTATAAGTCGGATTTTTTGGGAGTAGAAAATTGAGTGAAAAGTGGGGGTCCGACTTATAGGTGAGACATAGTAAACACATTTTTACAAGAGAGAAGTAAGTTATATTTCTTTTTATATAATAAACAGATAAATGCAGTGAACTTAAAAAGAAAATTCAAGCAGTCTGTTTTTCACACCTAAGGTGATAATAGATATAGGGGTCATGTCATCTAAAACAACACAAGCCAACACCCCAGTTTAAGGGGCTAATTACCAACCTAATCAGTCAGTAAGGAAATAAATCACTATCATCAAATTTTCAATCTATTTAAATACCTTTTGAAGCTATTACCAACTTGTAATTAGTGTTATAAAAAATCAAAGGCCTGAAGGGCCATAATGGCTTACGGGTTTGATATGAATATATTTACATGGATCAAGTATGATTCCCTCTATTTCTAACGGAAACTTTAGTTTATTTATAGCTCTATAGAAAGTAACTAGCTACATGTAATTCATAGATCTATAAAAACTAACAGGACCAATATCAACATGCCCCATTTGTTGATTGGTCGAACCTTAGTGACCGAAACAGACAGGATTGAAATCTAGACGCCTCTTTTATCAACTGATTGAAACCACCATGTAACACGTAACAGCGACACAGCCAGCGCGAAATCA
Source organism: Magallana angulata (assembly GCF_025612915.1). Lineage (NCBI taxonomy): Eukaryota > Metazoa > Mollusca > Bivalvia > Ostreida > Ostreidae > Magallana > Magallana angulata. The sequence goes on from NW_026441732.1 coordinate 141,116, forward strand.
CTGCGCGTAAAAATAATATAACCAAATGATGAAATGTACTGCATGTTATGTACTATAATTAATGAATTCTCATGAAATCTACACCAACAAGTATTATTCCATTTTATTTGTATTTCATAAATGTATATTTATTCATATTTTCTGGGTTTATTTCTACTTTTTTAAGAGGCTGACCTTCACAAGCTTTTATAAGAAATATAGATTCACAAGGCAGTTCTAATACCTTCTGTTTTATTTTTTCCCCTTTGTACAGAGATAAACTCTTTGGAGGGGGGGGGGGGGTAAGAAACAGGCAGAACTATGCAATTACAGCAAACTTGTTTTGACACCAAATTTAATTAAAATTAATTACTGCACTATAACTTTGCAGTCAGTCTCTCTTCACATGACATGTGTACACAGTCATTTTCAGAGGCATACTATACGATGTCTCTATGTTATAGTAATGTGACATCGCTACCGTATGTATATGACTTGCAATCAAGCTTAACTGCATATTGTTTTCTTATTTGATTACATTTGGTCTCAAGTTTCCAATATCTTTACGACAAATAAACAGTTCAATCATAGCACAACCAAGGTAAGTCCATCGAGGGAACATTGTGCTATTTTTAGATCTTGGAAAATCCCCAACATTCGATAATGGCGGAGGTGTCGAAGAAGGCACATTATATTAAAACAAGTAGTAAATGCCCTTCTATTTATGCATTTATTACCGATTTATAATCCCAGTTTCAATATATCTCAATCATAAGTTCAGTTCTTTAACCGTTTAAAAACACTACTTCCCCCCTTGCTGAGATCGATGTCGATCGAAGTTAGCGACGCTCTCTATGGGTGCAAACGTTTTTATGAAGATTGAACGAAATAACGACAACTTTACATTTACTTATCACTGTTAGGATCTGAATTAATTGGGAAAAGATTTTTTGCTTATAATACATGTAAGTATGCATAGCGGAAAGCATGGCGGCACTGTGTGATGCATGGCGGGGGCCTCTACCTCTATGCAAAAACGGCCTAGGGAAAACACTGCAGTTAATATTCATTCGCGTTAGATTTCGAGTTTGTTTAAATAAAGTCAATTCATATTGGTTACAATAACATAAGTGATAATAACATATGGAAAATACAATCTTGCTTAAAGATATTTATTATGAAGACAAACAGTTAACTTTGCAATAATCGAATAGAACTATTTTTTGTCGCGCATGTTCAGATAACTGAACTCTTTGCCGTAAAGATTATCCGGCAACTAGATGGCCGTAAGCCATAATAATGGCATTTAAATCAAAAGTTATTAACATCAAAGACCCATGATAGAAATAGTCAAGAAGCAATTATGGGGTGAAAAAAGGACAATTTTTTTTAGAACTCAAAACATGTATGATAAAATGTGGTATTTTATTGAGAGTATTTGTACATCAATTGTCCTGAAAAAGTAACCCGACTTATAAGGGAGTCAACAGCAAAATCTTCAAATTAAAGCTGGAAAAAGGCAACCGACTTATAGGCGAACCATACTTATAGGCGAGTATATACGGTAACTAAAATCCATTTTTCCCCCTGGATATTCTTATGTTTATAATCATTAGTCCCTTTTCTAACAGGATGATTTTATAGTCATATCACATGTTGAGTATTGCAGTTCTCAAAAAGATCTTAACAATTGTTTATATATGGGATATAAAGCTACATCAAACTCTGAACCTTCTTGTGAGGCCGAAGAATTGTCCTGGAGCCAAAGTCTTAACAATTATAAAGAATCATCTGGCTGATTAGTTTCTGAGAAGAAGATTTTTAAAGATTTACTATATATATTCCTATGTAAAACTTTAACACCCCCCCCCCCCAATGTGGCCTCATCCTACCCCAGCGATCATGATTTTCACAACTTTGAATCTACACTACCTGAGGATGCTTCCAAACAAGTTTCAGCTTTCCTGGCTGATTAGTTTCTGAGAAGAAGAATTTTAAAGATTTACTATATATATTCCTATGTAAAACTTCGACCCCCCATTGTGGCCCCACCCTACCCCCAGGGTCATGATTTTCACAACTTTGAATCTACACTACCTGAGGATACTTCCACACAAGTTTCAGCTTTCCTGGCTGATTAGGTTCTGAGAAGAAGATTTTTAAAGATTTACTATATATATTCCTATGTAAAACTTCGACCCCCCATTGTGGCCCCACCCTACCCCCAGGGTCATGATTTTCACAACTTTGAATTTACACTACCTGAGGATGCTTCCAAACAAGTTTCAGCTTTCCTGGCTGATTAGTTTCTGAGAAGAAGAATTTTAAAGATTTACTCTATATATTCCTATGTAAAACTTCGACCCCCCCATTGTGGCCCCACCCTACCCCCAGGGTCATGATTTTCACAACTTTGAATTTACACTACCTGAGGATGCTTCCAAACAAGTTTCAGCTTTCCTGGCTGATTAGTTTCTGAGAAGAAGATTTTTAAAGATTTACTCTATATATTCCTATGTAAAACTTCGACCCCCCCCCCCCCCATTGTGGCCCCACCCTACCCCCGGGGGTCATGATTTTCACAACTTTGAATCTATACTACCTGAGGATGCTTCCACACAAGTTTCAGCTTTCCTGGCTTTCTGGTATTTGAGAAAAAGATTTTTGAAAAATTCTCAAAATTTTTCATTAATTTCTAATTATCTCCCCTTGAAAACGGGTGTGGTCCTTAATTTTCACAACTTTGAATTCCCTTTGCCTAAGGATGATTTGTGCCAAGTTTGGTTGAAACTGGCACAGTTCTTGTGAAGATGTTGAAAATGTGAAAAGTTTACGGACAGACAGACAGATAGACAGACGGACGACAGACAAAATGTGATCAGAATAGCTCACTTGAGCTTTCAGCTCAGGTGAGCTAAAAACCCTGTCGATTTAATTTACAACACAATGCTTGACAATATTTTACAGAACTTATTTGTTTGTTAAAAACAATTCAAGGAATGGTCCAAGTAATGCACGAAATTATTACTGACTACATACTTTCCTCGTTTATTCAATACACACCGAATCTGATAATGAACCCGAACATTTAAAATTGGAATATAAAAAATTAATGTTCTCGAAAAAATGTCAACTAAATGCTACAAAAGTGTAAACTTGATCTGTAGTTTGACATTTTGAAGCTGTTCAGCAAATTTCATATTATTCCGCAAACGTATAAAGAAAAAAAGTGTGAAAACTGAAGTTGGACAGACGGACGGACCGTTACCTGATAATTTTGCTGTTTTCTCTTCCTTTACGATCGAGGACTTGTAATTTTAGAATTAAAGATCTAAAATGTTGAGTTTTTTCATTCAGCAAAATGTTTGCAAGAAAAAATATTTTACCATTACAGTGAGTCATGAATTCAGGGTCACATCAGGCGTGTAAAGCATTATGAGCAAAGCGTGCAAGAATCATGTGAAATGTTTCATCAGAATTCATTCCGAACCTTAGGCTGCTACGCGCGACTATTGTCGAGCCGAAATTTCAGGTCCCCCACTGCTACGCGCAACTATTGTCGTTTTTCCGAGAGCGAGTTATCTAAGGTTTCCCCAAGCCTCGCTTTGAACAAAACACGATGGCTGTTGTTAGAAATGAAATTTGATTGGTCAATTGATGTTTTCGGAAGGTTTCTAGAGTTTTCCAGAGTTTAAAATAAATGCTATAGAGCGGTAAACTTCCGAGAAATGGACTTTGTGCCAAGAAATGACCGAGAATTTGATGCCGATCTCGAGGTAGGCTGGTCGCGTGTTGGTCCACCACCATGGAATATCCCATTCACCAGAGAGGAAAAATTAAACGCTAAAATGGAGGATTACGAACCTTTATCGTTTCTAAATTATTTCTTAATGATATGTTTATGGAAATTCTTGTTTAATTGATCAACATCTTTACCGAGATACGTGTGCAGTCCGAGAATGTGAATAAGACCAACATTAAAAAACATTGATAAACTGTTTGATGTATTTCTCTATTTTTCAGTTATTTTGACCTATCAATTGTTTACCTGATGTTCAAAAATGATATGAATAAAAATGAATCCCACAATGTATGACTTATTGATATACTAAGGAACTTATACAGTCATTTGGGTTCTAAAATATGACAATTGAAGAATGGAACAATAAAACGCATTGATTTTAATTGATTTTCACATTTGAACGTACCTAGATTGATAAATACAAGTTAAATGAGGAAGATGAGCATTGCATTGAAATCTTTTGAAGAGACAGTACAGCTGAAAACACATGTGTGAATAACTTCAGATTTACCCATTGAATCGTTAGGAAATAAGAAATAACATTGATAGTAACAGTTGAAATACATAAAAATCCCTTTCACATACCTAAATAATGTAACTATGAGCTTCCAGTATTTTAAGGGTCGTACAAACTGGAATAATCTTACATCATTCATTTGTGCTACGTGTGGATTTTTGATTGACAGTATAATTGACACATGCTGAAAACTACAAGATCTTTGCCCGACTGCACAGTCATCATGGTATACGAGGTAAAAGGAACTCTCTAAATGGAACACATCATTACTTTCTTCATAAATTATTAATGGCCGATTTACCAATTTTGGTTCATTTTAAAATGAACAGACAAAAATCAGGGGTTCAAAATTCCTCAAGCCCAACGTCCCGGACTAACAAATTCCAGATCAGGACTCGGCATTTAGAATCGCCGAAGTCCAGGGACTTGGCATTGTGTCTTGCTTATCTTTTTTTAAATTAAAAAAAAAGTTCGTAATTATAAATTTAAATTAAAAATAAATCAAATTCCATCATGAATTTAATAAAAATGTGTTATTTTTTTGCCTTAATGAACACATAAGCATTACAAACATTTCGAAAATACAATCCTCATTTTATTTTCTGTTGCGGTATGACCTGCTTTTACACATTTACTCATGTTTCTCCCCTATGACAAACGGCAGTAAGTTTGTTGAATTTTGGATTTACAAGCAGTACTATACGCAAAGGAATGACAAATGAAAGACCCTGTGAGGAACATGAAGCCGGGGGTGACTTGAGGTGTGATAAAAATAATAATTCCTCAGACAAAACTTATGAAAAGAAGAGAATTCACGAATTCCAAAAGCAACTGGCGTGACAATAGGCCTTGGCTTAAATACAATGATATAAAATGTATAAAATAAAACATTATTTTAAACGTATAGTTTTTATTCATTGCAACAAATTAAAATAAATTATCACATCAGTTTTAGCGATGTTTAGGTTGATATAATTTTATCTATCAATCATGACAATGTGGACTTGGGAATTTCTTCCTCAGACTCGCCTAAAATTTACTCTTTAAGTCCTAGACTTGACCATCATAAAAAAAATGTTGAACCCCTGTAAATATGTCAAATAACCCCTCAAGGGGCCTCACTTACAAAAAGGAATTTAGGTTGCAGCAACTCCTATCAGAAACACGCGAAATACAATAAACGTGTACAAGCAATTTAACTCGGAAATCCTTATGCATTGTACTCATTAAAAGAAGTTGTTGGTAAATATGGCGTTATGTATACAAATTAGTGTTAAATCTAAAGCGAACTAGCGTGGCGCGGCGCCATGCCCCATTTTATCAGCGCCATGCCCTTTTAATAGTAAATAAAAGTGATGCCCTTTTTATTGAAAGTAAATTTAATTCAAAACCACCATTGCCCTAGCCTCTGTTTTGATTGCAAAGTTAAACCAACACTCGCTGGACTTCACGCACGGGTGACCTGAGACAATAGACGATACAGGTAAACTAGAGAGGCCCAAGCTGAGGGGGTATACACAGCTGCCCTTAATGGGCGATTTGACACCTAATTACTGGTACAATAATTTGATAAATAACAACTGAACTATCTCCTTGAAATTAGTAGGCTAATTGTACAAGCTAGCTTATAATCATTGAGACATCGTAAGGTTATCTATACTCTGTCCCCGAGATTTTGCTTCAACCACTTTTTGCTTGATATTTCAATAATAGTAAATACCTTTGTGCTCAAACTATGTTTATCCACTAATATGAAAAAAGTCCAGAATATCTGTTTTGAAACGCCCCCTCTAACGCTTCAGGTTTCAATACACATCCAAAAATTGAAAGTCTAACGAGATTTTGCATTGCATCAGCCATTAATAAGCTCGGATGACAATGTTAAAAAATTGTGCGATATATTCCGAGTGTATTCCGAATGGAGAAAAGATGTAAACAATTGTTTTCGTTCCTGTGAAATTTTATGAGTGAAAAGGGATAATTGTTCAATGAAGATATCTTGGATATATTCCCTTTCATTTATTTCAATGGAATTTCTTTCACATGTATATGTATTTTTTTTTTAAAAATCATCAAAAAGTGATGGAAGCAATAACTTGGGACAGACTATATATAGAATTTTTAATGCATTATACTTTAAAACTAGTCAGACCAATGCCATGACTGTTCTAAGGGATATAAATGAATGTAAATCAATTTAAGAAAGAAAAAAAAAGATTGATTCAGAAAATAAAATATTGAATAAGACTTTTGTGAATGCAAAAGCAAATCATTTATTGTTCAATTATCTTGTTTCATTACAGATCTCGAGGTAACACTTGATTACGATGCAAAATTTTCCTTATAATACGCTTGTTTCAAGGATTAATGATTTATAATATTACCGTAGAAAAAGGTGCCCCTTTCAAGGTTTTATAATATTAACCGCGGAGAAAAGTGCCCTTTATACCATTATTTAACATGCCCTTTTCAAATCGTAGATTTAACACTACAAATGTTGGGTCCAAAACATTCAATATGTAAAATGAAATTAGATATGCAAAATTTAAATACAATTACCAGAATACCCAAACATCAAGTTAATATGTAAAGTCAAAAAATGTACCAAATCAGTGATTATCAAAACTACCTATTTTTTGACGAAATGCATGTCTAAGGCACTGCAAACTTTACTCTATAAATTATGGGGAGTTTTTTCACCTTATCGCAAGAGTGCCCAGGGAAAATGGATAATTTCACACAACAATATGTAAAGCTGCTAAAATGTCATAATCCGTGTAACGGAAAAAGTTAAAATATTTTGTTTTAAAATTAAGAAAAAAATGTTGCTTTACTTTAAGCATTAATTGTTTATTCTTTAGTGTTTATTATGTTGAATCAAAAATAGGTTGACAGTATGAAAATTTATTTCAATCTCCGTAATCTACCGAGTTCATCCAGGAAAATCCTGAGCTCTTGGGCTCAATTGTACATGTGTATCCAATCTCCCAGACTTACCAATTTATTTAAAAATGATGATTTCTTGATGAATGAAAAGTGATCATTAGATAGGATAACTGCATATAATATTATACATATTATAATTGTGTAAATAAACTGTAAAGTAGATGAACTTGAGTCTCATTTAAAGATGTGAAAATCCATATATGATCAAACAGTCAAATTATAGGAAATACAATGTAAGGATAAACTGCATTTAACAGTTAACCCAGGGATTTATCAGTACCTTCTCAGGAGCTGAAATTCGGCCCAATTTTCAAATAAAAACAGAATCATTTTTTTTCCCCAATTTAGCAGTATTTTCCCCGAATATGTATCACACTGCATGTGAACCGGCGCGGTGGCGTCATAAAATCAGGTGAGGACTAATCGCCGGAATGGCGACGGAATAGACGTAGTGACATGTATAAAAAGGTCGATAACTTGTGTTAGGTATAAGCTATCACCATTCGGTTTTCAGTTTTTCAATCTGTGGATATAGGGCTATCGATTTATGTAAAAGCATTTTTGATAGGTACATGTTTGATACATAAAACCTTGACCGGAATGAGCTATGATCGCAAAAATTAGCTGCCGGAATGACGAAGTCGACTTCATAAAACATCTAATATCTCAAAAAGTTTTTAATATTTTTTCATTCGGAAACTATTTTTTTAATCACAACGACCAGGCCTATAAAATGTAAAAAAATTAAATCGATATCTTTAGATTTTGTATGCAAAACCTTGACCGGAATGGAAATTTTTCGTTAAAAAAGAATGCTGAAATCGTGCAGTCATCTCTAAATAATCACCTATATCATAAAAACCATTGATTATATTTCCATTCGGTCAAGATTTTTTTCATCCTTGGGTATACACCTTTCAGATAATATATAGTTTTATATATCAAACTGGATTTAAATGCTCAAAACCTTGACCGGAATGAAAATTTTTCAATCAAAATTTACAAATTTTATTAGATGCACTCAGGTATCGCTCAGGTAAAGAAGCCGTACTACAAGAAGGTGTGAACAACACAAGTAATAAAAACATAGGGAGTTTATTAAAACAACAAATTTCAATAGAACAACAAATTTAATCAAGACAATGGTCAATACATAGCCAATCTGTACAATCATTATTTTCATCTGCACATTTTGAATGTTTCCAAACATTACAAAGCTTTTTCCCTAATTTAAAATCACAGCCTACCATTTCATCCACCCAATCTGAAAATCCACAAGAACAACAGCAATGAATTGTTAAAATCTTGTGTTTTAAAACTGTAATGTCAGGAGTTTGTGATGAATTTTGCGGAAATTGCGAAATTAACCATTTTCTAAACATTCTACAAGATGGCTCCTATTACTTTCTGATTTAAAAGAGGTTTTAGTTTGAAATGAATTATCAGGATTAAAACAAAATTCTACAAGGTTAGCAATTGCAAATAATCCACAATCAAAGCCATTTTCTTGTTGTTGAGAATCTAAAATCTTAATAGGAATAGAAGTCTTATTACGCCCATAAATAAGAGAGAGTCGAATTTCAAGAGATGGAGTGTTTACTGTTTGGTTCTTGCTCTTGCTAAGACTATCTAAAATACAAATTTCGTTATTGTTATTTTGAAAAGATGTTACCCAATGACTTCTACCTGTATGATGTATCTGAACTGAAGGTGGTTGAGTATGTTCAAATTTTTTATCGCATTTCCATGATTTAGTTTGTTCGTCAAATAGTGGTGCAAGATTTGTTAACTGTAACCCATGTATATGTTCAAACTGCTTTTTGATTATATTTAATGAATAATTCACAATATCGGAACACAGCCACCCTGTTGGATCTAAAATATTTTTCTTGTGCGAAACATTAAGCCCAGAAACCCATTTTTTGTCTTGAATAACCTTTTCGGAACACTCTTCACATTCTAATTTGATTTTTTTTAACGGGAATGTTGTCGCAAACATCATCTTGTTCTAACGCGGCGGCGTCGGAATCCGGAGCTGGTATAACTTCCTTGTCGCAATCATTCGGTCGCGGTTTTTTCCTACCGGATTTTTTATCGTTATCGTTATGTTTCAAACTACTCTTAGACAATAAAACTAAATGATAAATTTCGTCTTTGTCAACTGCTTTGCACTTTTAACACTAGTTTAAATGTTTTTCACTTGTTTGACGTCGCGAGCGTTCATCACCCCGATGTTTTCACCACTTTGAACTCTTTTAGCGGCATTTATTTATCGAATTTTCAAATACTGGTTAAAAATTAAAAATACAAATAACATTATCTTGAAGGTGGCATACGAAAGCATGCTTGTCAAAAACGATAACTGAATGGTTTCCATACAAAGCGAGTTATCTAGCATGGGTCTATTAAAATATTTGTTTGACGAAACTTGTTCAAATCATTGTAAAACCTACAAGATAATTGAGTGTAGAATATTAGATATTTATAAACAAAGTTTGATGTCATCTCTTTCGACATCTCCGAAGAGTATGATATATCAACACCTTGTGGATAATTTTTGTTTGCAAACTTATCTTAGGAGACCGATTAATTATACTTAAAAAAAATTATAAGTATTTTTCGAACTTCATCACACTCTTTAAATATTGAAATAGGTCGACACAACAAGGTGCCAAGAAATGAAAGATTTTGCAATCATTGTAATAAAAAAGATTTAGAAGATGAGTTCCACTTTATACTCATATGTCCTTTTTACGCTGAATTACTTTTTAATTATCCTTCAATTTTATATATCACAGCTTCCATGGACAAGCTTCTATGTATCTAGCTCTTGTGTGGACAAGCTTCTATGTATTTAGCTCTTGTACATTTTTACTCCCTTTGATGTAAACAATTAAAATCATCATCCGATCCTAATTATCACGACTTACACGGACAAGCAGTTTTTACATATAATTATATATATAGTTTCGATACATTCTAAATCACTTTAATGTAAACAATTAAATCATCATCACGGCTTACATGGACAAGCAGCTTTTAATTCAATTTTAGCTTTGTACTGTTCTACTTACTGTGATAAAAGCATCGTTGATATTTATTTTTAATAAATAATATAATAACTTTTTAATAAAAGAATAAATAACCAATAACAATTTCTTTATCTTAAATTCGCGTATAAATTGTTGCTTTTTAAAATGATGTTTAAAAAAGCAGATGTAAGATTATCTACGTATACGAGTTCATGTAGTAGGCTACATATATGTTTTTATTACATGTGTTGTTCACACCTTCTTGTAGTACGGCTTCTTTACCTGAGCGATACCTGAGCGCATTAATAAAATTTGTAAATTTTGAGTGAAAAATTTTCATTCCGGTCAAGGTTTTGAGCATTTAAATCTAGTTTGATATATAAAACTATATATTATCTGAAAGGTGTATACCCAAGGATGAAAAAAATCTTGACCGAATGGAAATATAATCAATGGTTTTTATGATACAGGTGATTATTTAGAGATGACTGCACGATTTCAGCATTCTTTTTTAATGAAAAATTTCCATTCCGGTCAAGGTTTTGCATACTAAATCTAAAGATATCGATTTAATTTTTTTTTACATTTTATAGGCCTGGTCGTTGTGATTAAAAAAATAGTTTCCGAATGAAAAAATATTAAAAACTTTTTGAGATATTAGATGTTTTATGAAGTCGACTTCGTCATTCCGGCAGCTAATTTTCGCGACCATAGCTCATTCCGGTCAAGGTTTTATGTATCAAACATGTACCTATCAAATAAGTTTTTACATATTTCGATAGCCCTCTATCCACAGATCAAAAAAATGAAAACCGAATGGTGATTGCTTATACCTAACACAAGTTATCGACCTTTTTATACATGTCACTACGTCTATTCCGTCGCCATTCCGGCGAATAGACCTGCCCATAAAATCAACTTGAAGATCTATGATGCAAAATTCGGTCGAGAAATAAAACCTTATGAAGCAAACCTAGCCAAAATAAATAATAGCGTGGATGGTAGTGCATATGAAATACTTATTACCTTTAAGGCCACAGCTTAGATCATTTTTCGATTCAATATAATAGTTCTATATTCGATGACAACATTGTTCAGCTTCCCCGCCATCATGGCCATCACGGATTTCTTGTTGACTTCCGGTTTACAAACCCGATCTAATTACATATAATTTTATGATGTGTCGAAAGTCTTTATTTGCTGGTACGCGTGATACAGAATATTCCTTTTTTTTTAAGAAATTTTAGAACATTTTAGAAAGCTTTTAAAATTATCCAAACATTAAATTTCTCTCTATATTTGGGACCTCTCTCTCTCTCTCTCTCTCTCTCTCTCTCTCTCAAATATAAAGATATATTGATACATTTAATAACGTTATGTGTTTCATATTTGGCTTAGATTTGTGTGAGTGGGGTGTGTGGGTTTTTTTTTTGGGGGGGGGGTAATTTTTTGTTTGTTTTTTTAGGATGTGCATGGTTTTATTAATAAAAAAAATACAAAAAAAATTCGCTTTAGTGCAGGTGTTGCATACAATTTTCTCAGATCGGATGGATGTAGGTTAGGGGACTGTGGTGATGACTTTTTTCTCCAATGTAATTTTTAAATTATTTTCTTTTGCAAAGTTATTGTAATTTAATTACTTTTAAAAATCATATAAATCACACTGACAGTACATGTAATGTCAATGGTAACAACCTCTAACAACAACAACATTACAAGAATTAAATTACATTTATATTGCATTAAATTTACAATTACATTACAACAATTAGAATTACAACAACCAGTATTTGTTGATTTTTTTAAATTTATTACTTTCCAAAGAAATTGACCCCATCCCGAATTTCTGTCATTTGACTACTACATGTAACCAATATTTTTCTTTCATTATTATATATCATTAATTTTTTTATAGCATACGATTCTGTTACAAAATATAACAAAGTTTTTGATAAACGCAGACTGGAAAGTTTGATTAGATTCCACAGTTTCTGTTATCTATATGTATTTCTATCACAAGCGGCATCTCTCTCTCTATCTCTCTCTCTCTCTTTATCTCTCTCTCTCTTTCTCTCTCTCTCTCTCCTCTCTCTCTCTCTCTCTCTCTCTGTTTGTGTATATCTCTCCTTGAATGCCTTAATTTTTCTTGTCCTTTCTATTTTTCTCCTTATCTCATCTTTGCATTGGCTTGATTCTTGTCTATTTCTCTTTTGTGTCTTTCTGTCTCTCTCTCTGTCTCTCTCTGTCTCTCTCTCTCTCTCTGTCTCTCTCTCTCTCTCTATTTTTGCCTCCCTCTAGCAATTTCTTTTCTGATTTATTGACTTCAATTAATCCCTCTCCATATGATTCTCTCTCTCTCTCTCTCTCTCTCTCTCTCTCTCTCTCTCTCTCTCTCTCTCTCTCTCTCTCTCTCTCTCTCAGTCTCTCTGTGTATATCTCTCCTTGAATGCATTAATTTTTCTTTTCCTTTCTATTTTTCTTCCCATCTTATCTTTGCATTAGCTTGATTTTTGTCTATTTCTCTTGTTTGTCTGTCTGTCTGTCTGTCTGTCTGTCTGTCTCTCTCTCTCTCTCTCTCTCCCTCTCTCTTTCTGCCTCCCTCTAACATCCTTTTCTGATTTTTTGTCTTCAATCAATCCCTCTTCATATTACTCAGCTCTCTCTCTTGATGATCTCTCTCTCTCTCTCTCTCTCTCTCTCTCTCTCTCTCTCTCTCTCTCTCTCTCTCTCTCTCTCTCTCTCTACTTTATGTCTGATCCATGTGTACAAAACAATTATAGAAATTTGCACATTTATACATTTATTTATTTTTTGTTCTGTCTAAATCGATTTTTTTTTTTTTTTTTTAATTCCATGTGATTTTCACGTCATCAATCCTCTCTTGGGCCCCTTTTTTCCCCTTTTTCTCTGTCTCTGACTTGATAATTGCCACATGTGTGTTTCAGCAAGGTTTCATATTTCTTATCTGACTCAGTTTTGGTACAACATTCCAGTGTGGATTTTAACTCACCAACTAGGCTAGCGATAGAGAGTTCATGCACCCCCCCCCCTTTTTCCTCCGAACACAGGATAAAGGATTTTCATGTTACAACAAATAGAAGTTGAAAAAAAGTTTTATTGAATATTAAAAAAAAACCACTTTCAAAGAAAGAAGATATATGTACATGCACACAGAATGAGTAGATATAAATGATTAATCTGCAATTCTCTGTATTCAATTTGTAACAGCTAATGGTCATATGTTATCTTGAATTAATACATCATTAGAACAAGAAACTAAAAAATAAAGATGGAAACTAATCCAGAGGATCAATATCTTAATATTAATTATATCCCCAGTCACTCTCATCAACTTTTATTATGTTTATTATGATTCTAAGTGCATATCATGCATGTATTCTCCCTCTCTCTCTCTCTTTCTCTCTCTCTCTTTCTTTCTCTCTCTCTCTCAATTACAAGAGATTCTGCTAAAAACTAGTGTTTTCTGAAATATAACAAAGAATGTAAAATCACACAGAATTCAGTATTTTAATAGCTTATATAATTTCAAATTATGATTCCAATGAAGAGGAGTGGTGCTTTTCAGTAAAAAAAAAAAAGTGCCTGAAATTTTGTACATTAAACAAATCAAAATGCTAAAAACAGAATGGACTTAGCAATTTTCCTTCCAAACTCCCATCTACACATGACCACACAGTTATTGGATGGATATAGGCTGTGAATTTAATCTAGATATTGATCTTTATAACTCCCAATTTTATGTGATAAAACATGACACTGTTTTTTGTTGACTTCTGAATTTCATCTTATTTTGATGATATTGTGTTGATAAGTCCTATGATCTCATAGAAACAGTATAATTCATGGAAAGAACACATCTAGGGTAGTCAAAGAATCAGTCATTGTAAAAAATACACCAAAAATGTGATTTTATAAGACCCTCTTATGATAAAAAATGAGATATTAATCATTAACAATAGTTCAATAGGTTAAAACAGGACATTTTTATTGTTGATTTCTGAATTCCAGAGGAATGGTGCTTGAAAGAAATTAAAGAGTTTGAGAGACTATTAGAGAAAAATGAAAATGATGTAACAATTTTGATTGACACATTTTTCCTCCTAACTCCAATCTGCATATGAGCAAATATTACATGGAAATAGGCAGTGTATGAGATATTTTCCTAGATGTGTATAGATGTAGATAGAATAAAACACATATAGGGTGGACGATGGCCTGTGAACCACTTATTGTAAAACAAAACGAACACAAAATAGGCTTTTCTTATGCCATTTATATGAAAAAACATGACATATTGATAATTAGCATTTATTTTGATGGATTAAAACAGGATATTTTTAGTGTTGATTTCTGAATTTCATTTTATTTGGATGAGTTTGTAATGTTAAAATCCTAAGATTTGATAGAAACAGTTTGCTTGAGGTTTGATCAACAGACCTGCCAGCTGTATAGTATGTATATGATTTGGAGGAATAAATTTTGATGATGTGTAATGATCGATGAATGTAAAGTATCATCTTGATCACTTTCCTAATGCAGAGGAGATGATCTTGATCGAAATGAAAAATCTGAAAGAGTTGTAGAGAAAACTGAAGATAATAAAAAAGATTCGAATTTGAGTGTTTTCCTCCAAACATTCCAATCTGCACATGAGCAAAATGCATAAAGTGTAAGATAAATTCGAAGATGTGTCCTTGGAATGAACTCATCTAGGGGATCTAGGGAAGTCAATGACCAAGGAACCAGTCATTGTTAAAAAATGAACACAAAATGAGAACTTCTATAATTGTCACTTTTTAACAAAGCAAGAGATTATGATCATCAACACTCAAATTAATAGGTTAAAACAGGACATTTTTTATTGTTGATTTCTACATTACATATTATTTAGATGAGTTTGTAATGAATTGTAATTCTAAGAGTTCGCTTGAGATTTAATAAGTAAAAAGTCCAGCTATGTAGTGTTAATCGCATGGTGTTATATTATTTGTTGGAATAAATTTTGATGATGTGTAATGATTGATGAATGTAAGATGTCATTTTGGTCAAGTTCCCAATGCACTGAAATGCGCATGGTGCTTGTTAGAAATGAAAAATTCGAAAGAGTTGTAGAGAAAAATGAAAATGATGTAACTGTTTGGACTTTCCTCCAAACTCCGATCTGCACATGAGCATATAGATATTTCATATACATGTTTATTTATTCACCAATAAAAGGCCCTTACGGGGTATATACATTAAAAACAATAATAGCATGACTACAACAGATAATGAACAGATAACAGAAAATCTAGAATGTTCAGGTTCATATTACAAGCAACCATATGCAAAATGATGCATCAATACAATGAAATCTATGTGCGGGTTATACGCATTTAACTGTGTGATATAATGCGTGAATACTATATACAGCTATACAGTTCATGGAAATAGGCAATAATGAGATATTTCCATAATGTGTTCATAGAATAAAATACATCTAGAGTGGCCTGTGGCCTCTAAACCACTTATTGTAACACAAAATGGAATTTGCTTATGCCATTTATATGACAAAACATGACATAATGATCATTAACATTTATTTTGATAAGTGCAAACAGGACA
This sequence comes from Magallana angulata, assembly GCF_025612915.1. NCBI lineage: Eukaryota > Metazoa > Mollusca > Bivalvia > Ostreida > Ostreidae > Magallana > Magallana angulata. Next base: position 157,017 of record NW_026441732.1, read on the forward strand.
TTTTTATTGTTTGTAATCAGACAGTCCTTTGATTTGATAGAAACGGTTTGCTTGATGTTTAATGAAGAGGCATGCCAGCTATATAGTTTTGATTGCAATGTGTTATGATTCGAAGGAATGAATTTTAATGATGTGTAATGGTTGCTGAATGTAAAGTATCATTTTGATCGCTTTCGAAATGTAAAGAAATGGTGCTTGTTAAAAATGAAAAGTTAGAAAGATTTGAATCGTCATGCTGCAAACTGAAAATGTTCAAATTACGCTGGACTCGGACATTTTCCCTCAAAACTCCAATCTGCACATAAACAAATGGATAGTACATGGTAATAGGCAGTGTGAGAGATATTTTTCAAGATGTGCTTATGTTAATGAACACATTTAGGGTAGTCAATGGCCATTGAACCCCTTAATGGAAAAACAATGAAAACAACATGGGATTTTCTTATGCCTTTTTAGTGACAGAACATGAGATATTGATCATTTACACTTATTTTACAGTGTTAGGGAGGTCAGTACCTCAAAAGCTAGTAATGTCAATTATCCGAAAACCACTTGGATATAAGCATGATGATCTAGCATGTTCATTTATTTTATTTGTGACCTATTTCACATGCCATCTTTCGGAAATATGGGGCCCAAAACAGAAATGATAACTATCCTGAAATTATTGCTAAAATTTGCCAAAAATTGATTCATTGAAGAAATCAAACAGATATTTATAATTTGAACTAACATTTAATTATGATTTCAATACATTATGATGTTGAACACATGTAGTGACTATAAAAGTAATATCCAAGTCAGAGTTTAAAAAAAACACCTTGCTTTACTGATGCCTTTAAATGTAAGTACAGCAGCAAATGTAAAGATTGTTATAATACTTTGGAGTAATCAAATCATAACGCAAATAAAAAAAAAATAGAAAGGTAATGACATTTTTCGAAAACTTTGCATACAAACAGTCATGCATTTAATGTCTAATGTCTATAAATTAAGTAAAAGTAGGGGTAACATCTAAAAAAGATAAAAAAGATATTACATGAAATAAGCTTATTTTAGGCAAAAATACGAGTTAAATTTTTCTTCACTTCTATGAAATATAAGCGAAATATGCCAAAATGTATCGATAAAAATATTGTTCAGAAATGTTTTTCAGAACAACATAAGTGTATCGTAAGACACAAATTATTTAAAAGTTTAGTCTGCTCTGAAAATTAGGAGGCTGAAGTAACAGAACTCTAAAACTATTGAATTAGGAAAATTGTTCATTTTCTTCCGCCACAATATATAATCCCCATCTACACTCTGTAAATATACAATTTTCTTTTAAAATGTTTATCAAATATGGTTTTTTTGACATTGTTGTATATAAATACACAAATAGAATCATTATATGATGCAAAAATTTTAGATTAGAGGTGACATAAAATAGTTACCCAAAAAGAGAGGAGCGAACCTCTTGAAAACGTGACATCATTCATTTTGATTTTTGAACTTTATGCGGATGAGTTTGTATTGATAAAATCCCATGATAGAATAGAAACAGTCCCCTGAGAGTTTAAAGAAGAGACCTGCCAGCTATATAGTGTAATCTCAAGGTGCAATACGATTCAAAGGAATTACATTTGATGGTGTATAAATGACTGCTGGGTGTAAAATGTCATCTTTATCATTTTTCAAATGCAGAGGAATGGTACTTGTAAAAAATGAAGGATCTGAAAGATCTAATCATAAAATCGAAAATCTCCTAACAGTTTAAACTCAGGGTTTTCCAACAAACTTCCATCTGTACATGCATTAACACACGCGGATAGTGCATTGAAATAAGCAGTATATGAGATAATTTTTAAAGATGTGTTCATGAACACATCTAGGATGGACAATCGCCTTTGAACCATTCATTGTTAAAATTTTGTGCGTACATAATTGTATTTTTCGATGTCGTTTATTTGACAATACATGAGGTGTTAATCACTATCACTCAAATTTGAATGACTAAAACATGGCATCTTTTTTGCTGATTTCTGACTTCATCTTTCATCTAATTTTAATTATTTTGTAATGATGAAATTTAAAACTTCCCGCAAGCAGTTTGCTTAAAGTTTGATGAAGAAACATTCCAGCTATGTAGTATTGATAGCAATGTCTTATATATGATTAGGAGGAATACATTTTTATGATTGGTAATGATTGATGAAAGTAAAGTGTCATCTTGGTCACTTTCCCAATGCGCTGGAATTGTGCTTGTTAAAAATGAAAAATCTGAAAGAGTTGTAGAGAGAACTGAAGATAAATAAATCAAACAGACAAGACTTACAGTTTTTTCTTAAAACTCCAATCTGCACATGAGCACATAGATAGTACATGGAAATAGGCAGTAAATGAAATATTTTCCATAATGTACATGTATTCATTGAATGAAACAATATTTAGGGTGACTGATGGCCAGTAAACTACTTATTGTAAACCGAATGAATTCAAAAATAGGATTTTTCTGATATAATTTAAATGACAAAATATAGAAAACTGATCATTAACACTTATTTTGATAGGTTAAAATAGGACATTTTTAATGTTGATTTCTCAGTTTCATCTTATTTGGATTAGTTTTTATTGATAATATCTAAAGGTTTAATAGCAAATATTGCTTGCGGATTATTGAAGACTCTTGCCAACTGTAAATCTTTGATAGCAATGTGTAATTGATTGGGAAGAATAAATTTTGATAATATATAATGGGAGATGAATGCAAAGTGTCATCCTGGCCACATTTGTAATCTGTAGGAATGGAATGAGGATTCAGAACAACAAACGGAAAATATTCCATCATGTTGGACATTTTCCCTTAAAACTCCAATCTACACTTGAGCACATAGATGGTGCATGGTAATAGGCAATGTGTAAGATATTTTCCAAAATGTGTTCATATAATAAAATACGTCTAGGGTAGTCAAATCCTCTGAATCATTTTTTGAAGAAAGAAAAAATAAACACAAAGTGTGGCTTTCATCTTCCAATTTTTCGATATCTATTGTTTGTATTTATAAATTTCAAACAATCGATAATAATTAAGGTTTTGACAATATTGGATGGTAACCATCCGGGTGCACGGACTTTTTCATGGTTAGTGAGCACCAGTTGTCTATTGAACAATTTGTACGCACGAGTTTTACGGGCCAATATTGTTTGGAATAAGAACTGCAAAGGATTTGTTTAAACTTCTTTTGTTAAGGACATCACAATCTACCTTATGTCATGCCACGACTCAAAGAAAACCAACGTAATCGTGCTATTGGGATGCTGAAAGCTGGAATGGCACAAAATACTGTAGCAAGACACTTTGGAGTTCATCGGAACACCCTATAGTAATTATGGAGACGTTTTCAACAATCTGGCAACACTCATGATCGACCGCGTCCTGGGCGACCTCGTGTGACGTCACTTCAACAGGACAAACACATTAGACTGGTGCATGTGATAAATCGTTTTCCAGACAGCAAGTTTGACTGCCCGTAGCATTTCAGGGCCGAGAAATCGACTAATTAGTCCAAGAACTGTGCGTAATCGTCTGCGCGAGCAAAACATTAGACCAAGACGTCCAGCGGTGCGCCAGGACTGCTTCAACGTCATCGTATCGCGAGACTAGCGTGGTACACACGACATCTGCGATTCAGAATACAAGACTGGGCCAAAATTCTGTTCACTGATGAATCCAGATTTCATTTGGATAGCAGTGACGGCCGCTGTAGGATGTATCGTCGCGTTGGGGAGCGTTACCAGGACGCATTTGTTGTGCAATGTCGACAATTTGGTGGAGGTAGCGTTATGGTGTGGGTTGGAATGTCAGCACGTGGAAGGACCCCTCTACAAATCTCAACGGCGTACGCTATCGAGATGAAATTATTCAGCTTCATGTGACACCCTTCATACAGAAACATCAAAATCACACCACTCTGTAGCAAGACAACGCAAGGCCCCACGTTGCACGTGTGGTCAGGGACTTGTTTGTTCAACAGAATGTCGATGTCTTGCCTTGTCCAGCTGTTTCCCCCGATTAGTCGCCGATCGAGCACGTTTGGGATGAAATGGAAAGACGTTTACGCCGTTTAACAGTCAGAGACATTGGCTGATTTAGGCCAGGCTTTAACCAACATCTGGAACAACATCCCTCAAGCATTTCTGAACACTTTAGTGGCATCAATAAGGCGTCGCTGTCAAGCATGCGTGAACGCAAATGGTGGTCACACGCGTTATTAATTTTGTTAATTCAATTTCAAATAACAGTGACTTTCGAGTGTGCTGAAATTGACGTTATTCGACGTTGACATTAATGTGTTATGAGATGTTGTTACGAATACATGTATTAACAGTATTACAAAAAAAATGTGTTCATTGTAATTTTTAAATGTTTTTTCATATATTAAATAATGCACAATTTCTTTTTTCCGCTAGTATATTTGATAGGTTGAATAGGTGTCTCGAGGTTTACTGTAGAGACTTGCCAGCTATAGAGTTTGATTACAATTTGGTATATAAATCAGATAAATAAATTTGGGTGATATTTTAATATGGTTGCTGATTGTAAAACATCATCTTGATCATTTGACTTATATCAGTTATAAATGAAGAATCTGAATGATTTAAACAAAAACCTCCTTCTGCTCATAGGCACGCGAATAGTGTATGGAAATGAGCAGTGTGTGAGATATTTTCCAAAATTTGTTTGTGTGATAGAACACATCTAGGGTAGTCAATTGCCTCTGAACCACTAATTTAGAAAAAAAAGCACGAATGTGATTTTTATATGCCATTTATATGACAAAACATGGGATAATGATAATTAAAATTCAATTTAATAGGCTAAGACAAGACATCTTTATTGTTAATATCTTACATTCGTAATATTTGGACGAGATTCCAATGATAAAATCGTAAGGTTTGATACAAACTGTTTGCTTAGGTTAATTGAAGACACTACCATGCATATAGTTTTGATAGCAATGTGTTATGTGATTCGGAAAAATAAATTTTTGATGATGTGTACTAAGAGATGAATGAAAAGTGTCATCATGATAACTCTCCTAATGCAGAGCAATTGCGCTTGTAAGAAATTGAAGAATCTGAGAGAGTTATGGAGAAAACTGATAATGATGTAAGTGATATAGGACTTACACATTTTCCTCTTAACTCTAATATGCATATGTGAACATATATAGTACACGGAAATAGGAAATGTATGATATATTTTCAACGATATGTTCATGGAATAAAACACAAATAGGTTGATCGAAGCCTGTGAAGCACCTATTGTAAAAATATGAACACAAAATGGGAATGTCTAATGCCATTCATATGACACTTGACGTTTTAATCATTAACACTTATTATAATAGGTTATAAACAGAACATTTTTATTGTTGGTTTCTAAATTTCTTCGTTTTCGGACGAGTTTGTAATGATAAAATACGATTTGATGGAACTAGTTTGTTTGAGGATAAAAGAAAAAAACATGTCATCTGTATAGTATTAAGTCGCAATGCATTGTATGATTTTGAGGAATAAATTTTGATGATGTATAATGATTGACGAATGTAAAGTGTCGCCTTGATTCCTCTCCTTAAGCGTTGGAGTGGTTCTTATTAGAAATGAAGAACCCGTATGAGTTGTAGAGAAAATCTTAAAAAACGATTCAACGGATTGGACGTCGACATTTTTCTTTTAAACTACCTTCTACACTGGAGCACATGAATAGTGCAAAAAAAAAAAAAAGGCAGTTTATGAGATATTATAAGATGTGTTTATAAAATGGAACACATCAAAGGGGGCAATTTGCATGTGAACTACTCATTGTAAAAAAAATGAACACAAAATTTGATTTCTAGTGTCAATTATATGACAAAACATATTAAACATGCATGGTCCATTTTATTTTAACAGTACTAATTGATATTCCATTCAGTCTAATTATCTTACAAAGTAATAGCCTTTCGCCTTTTTACACCAGCAGAATCGGTCTCATGTCAAAGTTAGAAATATTTAAAGTGAATAAGAATTAATTCTTTATAGGTTTACAATGTATTCAAACCAAATGCATGATTGGAATGTGCAGGATAGTGAATCGTTTAGTTTCGCCCATCGCATGTTTTGCATCAATTTTTAAAGCGCTAAGCATAGCTCAGCGCTTTATTGTCGTTAGACTTCTATTTCCGGTGCAAGGAATAACTGCCCTCTATGAGCAGAAATAAACATCATTTAAACTGGTAAGAGGTATAGGGAACCAGTTATCTGGGTGACGGAAATGGCCGAGTAGATACGATTGGTTTGCGGGGCTTACGTACATCAGCACGGGAAGCTACGCAATGATGAAAAAATATAATGCGTATTCATGATCAGAAGCTAAAATATAGAAAAATAAAATCGATTCTTTGCAAGAAAATGTCAAAAACTGTGATAAATTACTGTTCAAAAGGTATAATTTGTGATTTTAACATATCTTTTTTCTGGCAAGTATCCATATACAAGTCGTGTTCAGCTTTAATTCACATTATCTTCAGAAAGTAACATATATTTAAAGAAATCTGGCCTTCGATACTTTAAATTGATATTCATTAAACATAAACCAAAATTTCAATAAGGCTCATTTCCGCCTACGCTTGCACACAGTAAATTTTCTTAGAACCAAGCTAGGTTAGCGGTTTTTAGTACTTTCAGTACTTTGATTTACAAAGCAGACTTCTCAAATAAAAGTGAACAAAATGTTGACAGGTTTATTTTTGATCTTCCAAACCATTAGGACCTTTACTTAAATCAAAAAATGACAATAACAAACCGGCAACCATCTCAAAAATCTATAAAACAAAATAGAAATTACAGCAGAGTAACACGAACTACTAAAACAATAGAGAAGGAATCAAGAATGTCAAAGTCGTAATACAGTCATTCCCGCATCGACATCAGGTCAAATTTTAAAATGAGGAGAAATTAATAACGCGATACCCGTTTTATCAGATTTGTTTTATTAAATAATCTTGTACTTCAATTCTAATTGAAATATTGCTTAATTGACCAATAACCATCGTTAAAAAGCTTAAACAAAATTTGATATAAAATCGGACCAAGTACCTTTAAGATAATAATCATTAACACTTATTTTAGAGAGTTAAACAGAACATCTTTATAGTTAATATCTGAATGTTATTTTATCCCGATGAGTTTATAATGATAAGATTTGATAGAAACAGTTTGCTTAAGGTTAATTGAAGAGAACGGCTAGCTATCAAGGTTTGATTGCAATGTGTTTTATTTAAAGATATAAATTTAGATGATTTATAATGATTGATGAAGGTTAATCAATATCACCTTTCTAAACGGAGGAACGGAGGAAATCTGAAATAAAAATCTTCGAATAGATTGGTTTAAGATATATTCCCTCCAAACTCTCGTCTTTACATTGGCACATGGATGTTACAGGGAAATTTTCTAATATGTGTTTATAGAATAGAACATAGTTATGGTAGTCAATGGCCTGTTTAACACTTTTTGAAAAAAAAAATGAGCGCGAATTCTATTTTAGTATGCAATTAATGTAACAAATCATGAGATATTGGTCATTAGCACTCAATTTAATAGGTTAAAACAAGAATTTTTTTATTGTTGTTTTTTGAATTTTATCGTGTTTCCTTGACTTTATAATTATAAAATGCTAAATTTTAAAAGAAACAACTTTCTTGAGATTTATTGAAGAGACCTGCTAAGTATTTAATATTTGATTGCAATGTGGTATATGTTTCGAAAGAACAGTTTTAGGTGATGCGCAATAATTAATGAATGTAAAGTGGCATATCAAATTCGTTTATAATGCAAAGGAACGTTGCTTGTTAGAAAAGAAGAATCTGAAAGAATTTAACAGCTAACTGAAAATGTTCAAACAGAATGGAATTATACTTTTGTTTGTCCAAACTCCAATTTGCACATAAGCACATGCACTGTATATGGTAATAGGCAGTGTGTGAGATATTTTACACGATGTGTTCATGGAATGGATCCGGAACACCTTTAGGGTAGTCAATGGCCTGTGAACAACTCAGTGGGAAAAGGTGAACACAAAACGGTTTTTGGCCTTTTTAATGATAGAACATATTGATCGTTAGCACGTATTTTAAAGTTTTAAAACGTGACATTTTCATTGTTGAATTCTGAATTTAACTTGTACTTATTAAAATGAAGAATCTGGAAGAGGAAGATTTGCATCAGAAAACTCCAAATGTTGAAACAGTTTGGACATGGCTTTCCCCCAAAAACGTCCATCTGCACATGAACACGGATAGTGCATGAAAAATGGTTGATAAGATAGTTTCCATAATGTGCTCATGAAATGGAACACAGCTAGAGTACTAAATGGCCAGTAAACTACTTATTGTTAAAAAGAGCATACATGAGGAATGTTGAAACGCCGTTTTTGACAACACTTGAGATATTGATCATAGACACTCAGTTTATTATGCTAAAACATGACATTTTGATTTTTAATTTCTGACTTTTATTTTATTTGGATGGGTTTGAAATGATAAAATCCTAAGATAGAAGCGATTTGCTTGAGGTTTATTGAAGAGACCCACCAGCAACACGTATTTAGTTTTTATCCAAAAATTCAAAATATTAAAACAGTTTGGCGTTTTTCCCCTTTTACTCTATAATCTAAAATATTATAAGAGAAAAAACAAAATGTTTAAGGGGGATTTGCGGCCATCTTGTACATTTGAGGATAAGATGTCTTGTTTCTGCCTGAAACTGGCCAAAATGTTGCCAAAAGATATAAAAGCAATTCATATGAAGTCCTACATGTCTTTTTGTTTGTAAAATATGCATACAAGAACAGGACAACGCATTTTAATCCCTCTGAACAGCTGTCGAACTACGCAGGCGCAGACTAAATATTTTGAAGATTTAAAAATCTGAAAAAAATATGAAGGGGCCCGGGTTCATTGGTGTCCTCTCTACAACCATTTGTTGAGAAAAAGTTTGAATTTCGAAGTCAGTTGAAACATGATATATTGATCAATAATAATTATTTCAAGGTGTTAAAACATGACATCTTCATTGTTAGTTTCTGAGTTTCATCTTATATGGATGAATTTGACATTATTAAATATAACAATTTGATAAAAAAAAAGTCTACTGGAATATAAATAAAGAGACCTTCTAGCTAAATAGCGTGATGGCAATCAGGAATATGATTCAAAGGGTTAAATTTTGATGATATGTTATGATTGATGAATAAGATATGTCGTCTGGATCACTTTCCTACTGCGGGGGAATTGTAGGGGTTAGAAATAAGAATTACATGTTCATTTAGTACATGATCATTTCGTGCAGATCGTAATTTTTTTTTAGGTCGATGTAGGTTAAGAGGGTTGGGTATATTTCAGTCATTTCATCATCTACATGGCTATAAAGTCCAATGAATTTCTGTTAAAATTTGAGGTAATCATACTTTGTGGATGTGAATATAGAACTGTTATTATTACAGTTTCCTAGCCAGAAACACTCCATAATACGTAGTACGATGATTTTTGGATTCAAATGCCAGATGTTGTCACCATATTGATTGTTTGTATTTCTATAAAAAAAGTGGTAGTGTAAGAATGAATACTGAAAGCTTAAGATTTGCTGGTCTAATATTCCTTAAAGTGAATATTAGATACATATTACATGGACACAGACAAAGAATATCACTACGGTATGATCTGTCAAATTTGATTACCATGTAACAATAGGTGGAATACTGTGCAGCGATAAGTTGCATTGTCTTTTTGTTTGACTAAGTGGCATTGCCAAGTACAACAGCCAGGTGTTAGATGACAAGTTGCCTTGTAGGTTGGTTGCAAGGTCTGTTGACATTGGAATAACCACACGGCAGATAGAATATTTGTATGTATTGAATGAAAGCTTTTTCGTTTGTCTAGTAGGCACTCGGTAGGTGCCATTATTACTCCTTTCTCGCATTTCCTACAAACCTCGGGTGAAGCAGGCACGGAAGGAGGCGTTTGGTCATGATCAAACACAATTCAATGTGCTAAGGAAGGCCTGAATTCTGTTCTTAAGATATGTTGAAATAACAAACAAAAAAAAAAGAAATTTAAGTGAAAAAAAAATGCATTATCCTATTTAATCCTGTAAATGCCATGAAGAACAATTTCTTTCTGGCCCCTAAATATTTGGAGGGGTTCTTTAGTTTAAAAATGTATACTAGCCATCTTCATTACATGAAACAGGAATGAAACAATACCGTATATCAGTTTTTTTCCGCGTGTATCCAGTTTCCGCTTTGTTCGCGACGATTTCCGAATCGCGGAAAATAAATCAGAGTAAATTTGATACAAAGTTTTGTTTTTTCTCTTTCCTGATAAAGTAAATATGTAGGTAAATTATGGTGAACTATGTTCAGTTAGTTTAGTTAGAGGTAGAAATTGCGGGTTCGGAGAACAAGCCCCAGATAATAGATTTGTAAGCCTCGTTGTTTATTTATCAATCCATTGACAAGCTAATTAAAACGGTCACTTTCCTTGCGTAAACTGATGTCTAGATATACCTGAGCTACTGGTATATGTAACGGTACATGATCTATTTATCTATGACTGTTTGCGTCTCTGAAAATAATTATCAGTAATGGTTTCACATTAAAGGGAAAGGAAACTAAAAATATGTTGTACAATAAATCAATTAATTATCATCTACTATAATTGTAAATCGTATTTATTTTCATTAAAAACCCCGAAACAATGAATAAATCAAGAAAATCGATCGCTTAATTTAAATTTCCCGCCGCCATGGGGGCTGCCATTGAACTTTAATCTATGACGTCACACCATCTATTCGTCATGGTAATTCCGACTTTAAAGAATGAATTTTAAACATCCCGATTACAATTATAATATTTATTCAGTTAGCGAAGAACTTGACTTGGAATCAAAAATTTAATCGAGGTCGTTTTCAACTTTGAATGATAAAAATATATTTATGCATACAATGATACATGTATTTATTCTTTAGATTGACGTGTGAACTCAAACATTATCAATTTTGTTTAGTCGATTATTTGAGTAACAGAAAGGTATGAACCAGCGTTAATTATACTTAGAGCACTGTGTACATTCATTTGTATATGTAAACCAAACCGGAATAGATGGTGTGACGTCAAAATAATTAAATTTTTTTTGTTTATAATACAAAAGAGTTCTACATCATGTCAGCCTCCAGTAAATACGATTTCTCCAACTTCAAACATTCATTAAAGCTTAATTACGTATTTTATTTTCAAAACAGCATGACCACATGTGATAATTTACACCACTTTATTAAAATAAATAAATTATGTTTTTGACTTTCCTTCCCCTTTTAGGAAATCGTTTACTTGGTTTCATTGTCCGAAAGAGCGATTATTGAGATAATTTTCCCCTCTCACCTCACATGTTTAAAAAATCGTAAATTATATTTTCAATGTGACTTTGAAATAGTGAAAATTTGATTCGCGTAAATTTTGTATACCGTTTTAGGCTCTGATTCGCGGAAAAAAACATGACGCGGAAAAAACCTGATATACGGTACATACATGTATGTAAAACTATATCGGCAGTAAAATAAAATTAGGAAATATTATTTTCATATCGTTAAAGCCTTGCAATTTTTCAATATTTATTGATTACATATTGATGATTGATGAGTGTGTCATTGCTTAGATATTAAACAAAGTTCTTGATTTCGTTTTTACAAACTTGTTCGCGATATCAACTTTTTGCTGCTTATTTAAAACGTCATCGCTTATATGAAAATGCCCTAAACATTGACTTTATGTGGCAACATTTTCGTTTATTTTCTCTGTACATGGGCGGATTAATTAAAGTTTTTCAGATCAAGAAGAGAGAGTTAATGATTTAATCTTCATATCTTTACATTAAAGTCATTAGCATTGGACTTCTTTCACAAATCGTTGTGTTGATTACACATGAAACCCCTCTGGCATCACCTCTCTCTAGAAGCCTGAGAGGATAGAGAAATGATGCGTGTGTCGATAATTCGAGAACACTTTCAAATATGACCATATCATAGCATCGGTGATTTTCTACTGGATAATATTGAACGAAGTTATTGAAATTGTGAATAAGGACGGTGAATTGTTTATTTACAACACCTGCAATCATTCATAAATTGCTCTTAATGAGTTTGTGATGGTATTTTTTGCTTTTATCAGATATATTAGAGAGGTTGAGATTTCAAACGTGTATGGGGATGTGTACGTGAACTATGGGAATCACCTAAATTCTTCGCGTATTATGTCATACGTTTTTGTGACGACATGGTTTCTACACGTTCTCTAAATTTGTAGAGCGTCGTCTACACGTAATTACAAACGTGTAGCTTTTTACAACAAATAACATATTATTGATGAGTGAATGTATTCTTGTAATGCATTATATAAATTTAATGCTTCATTTCCATGAATATTTATGGGAAATTTACCATTTATTTGAAATTAACTAAACAAAATTCAAGAATTCATGTCACAAAACTGCGTCAATTTACCTACACGTTTATATTCTACAAGTTAAGAAATCTTAACCAATAAATTACGAAAACGGGTACGTATAGTTTTAACTCGCGTACGCGTACCCGTACACGTTTTAAATCTCAACCTTTCTATTATGATTATATTCTGTTATTTTGAGAACTTGTCGCTATTTCAATACTTGGTGGATCCACCAATATAAAACCATACGAAATGTGAAATGAAACAAGAGTTCCAAATTGGTGGACCCACCAAGAATGTTAAAAAGTTAAAAGCTGTTAATAAATCGCTGTGTTGAATATAAAATTGGTTAGGCAACCAAATAGATACAAATTTTAGCTTCTATGCAAGACAAGTATTCTTAACATTCGCTTATGTAGACTAGTGAAATGATTTACCTAGGTGGACTCACCAAAACAAGCATTTTCAATTTAAATTCATAAGTACTTGGTGGATCTACGAAGACCTATTACCTAAAATAGAATACAAAGCTAGTGTATGCACAAAATAATTAAAAACCCCAAACACACTTGTTTTATCAATGGCAAATAAAACTCAGATTGTGTAGCGGTTCTTTATTGACTAGATAATTTTACCTCTTTTACCTTTGGTGGAATCACCAAACAATGTTTAAAGAATTCCTGATTTTTAGGCATTCGAAAGGTTCTTGTTTTTGTCATATGCTCTATAATTGATTTATTGGTGGGTTCACCAGTTCTTTGAATGAAATGCAAAACTGTATATGGACAAATTCACAGTTGATTTTGTTGAATGACCAGGATCTTGTGTGAATAAGATATTTGATGCTGATCAAAAAGATAGAATCGCCAATACTTTATAATTGATGGACCCACCAAGTTTATTATGAGATATTCGACGAATAAAATTGATGGAATCACCAATATTTTGACTGTTTTTGTGGAATATGTAGGTTTAAAGATACTGTACATTGTGCTTTTGTGTAAAAAAAAAAGTGTGTTCACCAATTTATGCCAAAAATGAAGAAAATTCATGTTCATTTTTGTTATTGCGTTGTGTTCATTTTTCATTTTGCATAGAAAAAAGGTGGACACGAATAAAAATACCTCTTTCTGAATAGAAACAGTTAAAGTGTTTTTTTTTAATGTAATGATTGATGAATGTAAAATGTCATCTCGATCACTTTTTAATGTGGAGGATTACAGCTTGTAAGAAATTGGAGTCTGCAAGAGTTGTAGAGAAAACTAGAAATGATGTAACAAAGTGGACTTGGAAATTTTCCTCGAAATCGCAATCTGTACATAAGCATATGGATATTACAGTGAAATATCCAGTGTATGAAATATTTTTCAAGACGTATTCATAGAATGGAACAAATTTAGGGTCGTTAATGGCCAGTGAACCGCTCATTGTAAAAAATAAAAACAAAATAAGAATTTTAATGTCATTTATTGATAAAACATATGAAAATATTGTATAATTACCCCTTATTCGAAGATGTTAAAACTTGACATTTTTTACAGCCTTAAAGTTTTGTTCGCAATGTGTTATATAATTTGAAAAAAATAAATCTTGATGATGGGTAATGATTGATGAATGTAAATTGTCATCATGATTAATTCATAATACGGATCAATTGTGTTTGTTAGAAATAAAGAATCTGTGATGAAAATGCCCTTATAGACTCGACTAAGACATTCACTCCAGACTCCCATCAGCACATAAGCATATTGATAGTATTGGAAAATAAACGATGTACGAGATAAACGAAAATCTCAAAATGGGCAAACAGTTTGGACTTTGACGGATATTGCAGGGTAATGAGCAATGTATGAAAAAATTCCCAAGATGTTTTGTGAAATGAAATGTCTAGGGTAGTAAATGGCATGTGAACCACTCATTATGAAAATGGAAACACAAAGGCTTTTCTTATGCCGTTTATTTGACAACACATGAAATATTGATCATACACACACAAATGAATAGGTTACAACGTGACATATTTCTTACTGATTTTTCATCTTATTTGTATGAATTTGTAAAGATGAAGTCTTAAGACTTGATAGAGAAACTTTGCTTGAGGTTTGATGAATAGACCAGCCAGTTATTTAGTTTTGATCGCAAAAAACACACAGTTTGAACTAACACCTTTTTCCTTCTTACTCCGATCTGCGCATGAGCACACGAATAATGAATTGACAAATGCATTGCATAAGTTATTTTTCAATAGAGAGTATCGGTACTTGTTATAAATGAAGATTCTAAAATATTAATCAGAAAATTTAAAATGTTAATACACATTGAACTTATATTTCCCCCAAACTTTGATCTGGACATGAGCAAAAAGATATTGCATGGAAACAGACAATGTATGAGATATTTTCCATGATCTGTTCATGGAATGGGTTTATGGAATATAAACATTTAGGGTAGTCAATGGCCAAAGTACCACTCATCGTTTACATATACTCAAAATTGGATTTTCTAATCTTTTTTAATCACAAAAGATGAGGTATTGATCTTTAACACTTAATTTAATACGTTATAACGTGACATCTTAATTGTTGAATTCTGATTTTCATCTTTTTTTAATGAGTTCGTAATGATTAAGTCCTAAAATTTGATAGATACAGTTTACTTGAGGTTAAATGAAGAGACCAGCTATATAGTGTTGATAGCAATGTCGTATATGATTCAGAGAAATAAGTTTTAATAATGTGTAATGATTGATGAATGTAACATGTCATCTTGTTCTCTTACGTAACGTAGAGGATAGGTACCTTTAAGAAATAAAAAATCTGAAAGATTACAACAAAAATATCAAAATGTTCAAAATAATTCGACTCTATTTCCATTTATACTCCGATTTGCACGTGAGCACGCGAATAGTACAAAGAAATAAAGTGTATAAGATATTTTCCAAATAATATTTTTAAAACGGAACACATTCAATGTACATATGTAGTCAATGGCCTATGAACCCATACATGTATCTTTAAAAAGGCACAAACTTGGATTTTGATATGAAATTTATGATAAAACATGAGATATCGATCAGTAACACTTAATTAAAAAAAAATAAAACAGGACATTTTTACTATTGGTTTTTGAATATTGGCGACTTATTCCAATGAATTCTAAGCGATAAAATTCTAACATTTAATAAACCAATTTGCTTAATTTTAGTTGAAGAGACATGCCAGCTATAAAGTCTTTTCCACAATATGTGATCTCTTGGATTTGATAAAAACAATTTACTTGAGATTTATTGTAGAGACCTGACAGTAATATTAGTTTGCTTGCAATGTGTCATATGTAAAGTGTCTATTTATCACTTTCCTAATGCAGAGAGGTGCTTGTTCTAAATTAAAAATCTTGTTCTGTAACAAATTTTACTTGGAAATGTTTTCTCCATTCTACACTCTGCACATGAGTAGATGAAATCTGTTTTGAGAGGTGTTCATTGAATGGAACAAGTCTAGGGTATTCAATGGCCTGTAAACAACTTATTGTAAAACAATGAACACGAAATGAAATTTTCTTTTGCCTTTATATCGCAAAACAGAAGAAATTGATTATAAACACGTATTTTAAAGTTGTAAAACAAGGCATCTTTATTGTTAATTTTTTAATTTTATCTTATTCTGATGAATTTTTAATATTTTGTCATTATTTTTTAAAATAATAGAAATAGTTTGCTTGAATTTAATGAAGAGACCTGTCAGCTATATAGTGTTGATAAGAATGTGTTGTATAATTCAGAGGAATAAATTGTGATATAATAAGTCATGATTGATGAAGGCAAAGTGTCATCTTGATCACTTTCTTAAGGCGGAGAAATTATGCTTGATAGAAAATATGCTTGATAGAAATGAAAAATCTGAAAAAGTTTTAGAAAAGACTCAAAATAGTCTAATATATCGAACAAATAAATATCAACCGCAATGAGGTATATGATTGGGATGAATACATTTTGATGATGTTTACTGATTGTGAATGTAAAGTGTAATCTTGATCACTTTCGAAATGCGGAGGAATGATGCTTGATAGAAATGAAGAGTGCATTTAAAAGATTTCTAAATGTTGCAACAAATTGACTTTAAATACTGTTGGTGCTATAAACACGATTTTAGTAGCCACTCAATTTGATTTGATTAATCAACATTCCACAATTATATTATACATAATTTCCCGCTTGTCCATATATAAATATAGAATTTTGTATGTTTGTAATTTATGTTTGAGGTAGAATATAGATATTTGATATCGTTACATAATATACATTTCATGTACTCATTTAAAGGAAAAAAACATTAAATAAATGTAATAATGATATGGGAAAAAATGTTTTTAGCCCATCAAGTAAATTTTGTAATGTAGCTCTAGTGATTGTTTAGTTTTATTTAGTTGCTTAAGGGGGCTGGGGGTGGCTGCCATTTTAGACAATATTGATCTCCTTTAAAAGAAGAGCTCCATATAAAGATAATAGAAAATGATAAAATTTTATATTAAAATATATGAATTTTTTCTTTATCAAGTAGTAGTTGATAGCTTCAGAAATCGCCTATAATTTTTTGAAATAAATCTGATGGTTTTATATTATATTATATTTTGACCCCCAGCCTCCTTAAAAGAACAGATATTGATAGATGCTTAATCAGTGTAATTGTAAACAAGTACGCAAGATATCTGCCATGATAATATGTAACTTAAAATATAATCATCAGATAAAAATTACATATACTCCCAAATTAAGCTGAAGATATACAAATAATAAAATTACAATTTCTGTACTCAGGGTCTTTTTTCTTTAAAAAAAAACTCATACTTTTAAACAGTTTCTTATTTCTTAGTTAAACTGAAAAAGATTGAAATAGGAATCTTTGCCGTAATTCTTTGTATATAAATACTCTATAAATGACTTTTGTAAATAATATCCAGCATGTATTTTTGATCTTCTAGGATAGAAGAAATATATTTTCAGTGTTGTATTCATATTGAGCGTGTGCTAGGAATGAAGAAGGATCAATGCTAATTCAAACTAAAAGTACATGTTTTTGTTTTAATATCAGAAGTATTTTCTAGTAACTAGTAAGGTAAATATAAACATGCTGCTACTGGAAAATAATCTTTGATACAAACTAATGAGATATATCTGTGCTGAAACGCAAAATCCTAATGGAAGGGAGGTAACGTTATGTGGGTCATCGGTTCACTTAAAGTGCACGATTGGAATGTGGTTTTTCGGTAACTCAGTGGAATTAGAAGGATTTATCTTCTTTTTTTGCAAAGAGACTCAAATAAAACGGAAACGATTTTTGTCAATAATTTATCCAGACTAGGACTTGAACCTAGATAAACCATAATGAGTTCATGGCTGCTTTTCTTTAAGCTATCTGGATGTTAATCAAAAATCGCCGTTTCTTTTTTTATATATTCATTTCATTAATATCGTTGATTTTGTGTAGTTTTAAACATGAGTAAAATATTGCTTATTTTGTAGATAGCGATTTGATTAGTTGTTTAACTTAATCCCAAATCCCGTCAAGGGTACATTTGAGTTTCATTATGTAAACAAGCTTGTGCCATGGATTTGTTTACGTTTGTTTAATTTCAATAATAATCTGTGTTAAGAAAATGTCCTCCTTGTTAGTTTGTTATGTACACAAATAACATTATTAAGTGATTTAATCGAAACTGTATTTTCTATCCAGCAATCAAAATTTAAAAAAAAATGAGGTGTTGAATTCGTTTACATTACAAGGGGAAAGAGTGTCGATAAATTCAGATATGTTGCTTATCATTTATACCACTGTCAGTTAATAAAGCAATACTATTATGACGATTAAAAAGAATACATGAAAATGTTTTTCCCATATACATAATATCTTTGGAGAGCTATACCGTATAACATACACGTTTTGTATAAACAATTTAATACTTATCTTTGAGAAGTTGAATAGCCTTCTGTTTGCCATACCGAAATCTTTATGTTTATCCATCATAATCACGATTCATGGTAAATCACTATGACTCCACAGAGAAATTTTTAACATTAAATTGACACATAAACGAATCATCAAATACATAACAGAACAGCATTTCGAAGCGAACATAGACGCCATTTTGTAATGACCTATTTTATAACATTTTTGATGCACTGAGCATGCGTAGTTATATACATCAAAACAAACTGTAAAACTTGCACAGGTAAAATAGAAAAACAGTGATTATGAATAAAAGCAGGAGATTTAAGGCGAGATCTTTCAATCAAAGATGTAATAGTATTCCTTACATAGATAGATAGTACAGGCATCTTCTTATATATCTAATTTAAGAATGAGAATTGACAAAAATCAGCATAGTCCAGCAAGCCAGTGTTTTTACCCTATTCGATATACACTCCGAGAGGGTACCCACCTTTGATGTCTAATTACTCTTTTTTATTATTGTCTACATTAAAAATTTATACACCAATTGAAAGCTGAAACATTGTAGTTTCTTTTTTGTGAAAAAGATTTACGGATAAGTAAACGACACTCAAATACAAAGAGCATGAACTTGCAGGCTGTTTAAAAAACAGCCTGCAAAATCATGACGGCGCTAAGCACTATGTTTTACATACTTCAGGTACAGCTAAGGTGGTAACCGTATATATATATATATATATATATATATATATATATACTGATGTAAACGAATTATAATGATTCAAAAAATTGTTAAAGCGCGGTATTAGACTCCATAAAAAGACCCAAGTATGTGTGCATAACTGAAATTATCTTATGAATATTGCAAGTATTGAACAAATGTTCATTAGAATGGTGTTGCTATATTATAAAATGTCGTACTTTAGTTCAGGGAAACTAGTTACAATTGAATTTTTCTTTATATTGTGACATGTCAATATATTTTTTGAATTTTGTTTTTTGTGTGTAAATACATATAAGTGCTCCGAAGCTTTAGATATGTGAGCAAATATTCTATCTGAGAAAGAATAACACATATTACAGTCTTGGAAGGGTATTTTGAAACACTCAATGGGGAACTGGGGTTTTGATTTATCGGAGGAGTGTGTTTTACACTGAAGGAAGCATGAAGGCTAACACTAACCCTAACCCTGTCGAAAGGTGTCAAATATATATTTCAAATCAGGATTCTTCATGAGCACGTACAAAGACAGTTAACTTTTGTTCCGCAGTGACAAAGTTTAGCGCCGCGGTATAATAGTAGTATATGCGCAATGCATAGTTTGACAAAATTGTATCGATTTCCAAAGCGCGTTTTCACTAGCCCCGTGACACAGTAAACTTTGAAGATTTGGTTAACCAGGTTTATCTTTTTAAGAGGAAAACTGATATGACAAAATTTCAATTTTCAGTAAATATATATACATGTAACGAAATGTGACATCCGCCTTGGAAAATATGTTTATTAGCT